>NC_133752.1:66689243-66992576 GCF_036562045.2 Rhinolophus sinicus | reverse complement strand
GCTATGAGCTAAACTGATGGCTTTTGGGTAACACAGAACTGGGTGAATTTGAGAGCTATTAAAGAAATAAGTATGGTCTTATTTTTTTCCATTTGACTTTCTAGATTAAACACATTTTTTTCATCTGTTTTTGTGTTTATCTATATTAAATGCAGAAATTAACTCCTCCAATTGTTTGAGAATATTAATTGATTCTTTCATTGTTACATGAAATCTAATAGAGTGAAGTAAAGGGAAGTAGTTGCAGGAAAGATTTATCACCAAAATATCTATTGTGGTTATCTTAGATACATTATTTCAAAGCTTCTTATATATTAAGTATTGTTCAAAGTTTCATTAATAATTTCTATATAATCAGGTAAGTCACTTTTTCTACTGTGAATGATAATTATCAATTTCTCAACATGGCTTTTACTAACTCTGCCAGAGTTGGTTAGGCAACCTGATATATATTCCGATTGCATCTTGTATAATTGTATATTAACATTTTTATACCTGCCCCAGTTTATTGTTTGGAAGATAAGTAGCAGGAAGGAGAAACCCAAATGTAGCCAGAGAGTCTCCCTCACAGGAGGAGATTAAGCTGAGAGTCTACAGAGGTCTCTGCTACAATCAGCAGGCCCAAGAATCAGAGAAGAAAGAATTGCTCACAGAGATAGCTCTGCACATTTTCAGAGGATATTCTGTGAGTAATCATCTCAATGCCGATCAGCCCATGAAGATGAGGAAACTATCCAAACTTGGGTGAAAAACCACCCAAGAGGATGATCGAGAACAATATCTGAAGCTCCTATAGGTTGGGAATTTTTCCTGATCCCAACAGGCAGAAAATAAGCCCTTAAAATTTATAGAGCACCAAGTATCTTACTCAGAAGGGTCTTGCCTTAGGAGTAGAGGAAAATTAGACATTGACTAAATCCTGCTGTGTCCCATCTAACAAATAGAAAAAAAAAGTTACAAAAGGATCAAACTGCTTCTAAGTAACTGAAATATATCCCAGAACAAAGCTGAAGAACTTTTGTGTGAATACAAAAATATCCAGAATCCAACAAGGTAAACCTCACAATGTTTGTCCAATCAGTAGTGGCCAGAAAAATACAAACTCTTACAAGGATAAATCGATAAATCAGAACTGACACAAATGACAAACATGATAGAATTAGTGTAAAATAAGATTAAAAACAAATATAACTTTCCCTTAGATTCACAAAGCTAGAGTGAAAATTAAGGACATAAATTTGAGACATAAAAAAATACCCAAATCAAACTTGTAAAGATAAAAATTATCAGGACTGAGATGAAAACTACAGTACATAGGATTAATAGATGATTAGTTATTGAAGCAGAAAAAAATAGTGAACATGAAGACAAATAAATAAAAAGTATCCAAAAGAACGACTAGGAAAAAAAGATGTGAAGTATAGAGCATAGGTAACATGTGAGACATGTATATTAGCATCCTAATATATTTGTAGTTGGATTTCTTCAAAAAAGGTCAAGGGCAGAATAAATGTTTGATGCAATAATAGCCAATAATCTTCCAAAATTGAAGATAATTACAAAACGCACAAATTAAGCACTGATCATAAATACCAAGAAACAGGAAGAAAACACCAAACTTCTATCAAATTGATGAATATCTGTGAGAAAGAGAAAAATCCCAAAAGCAATGTGGGGGGACGGGGGGAAGACTCATTATGTGCAAATAAACAAGTATAAGAATGACAGCAGACTTCTCCTTGAAAATAATGCAAGCCTGAAAACAGTGAGGAACATTTTTATAGTACAGAAAGGAGTTTTTTTTAAAAAATACCGTCAGTCTACATTCTGTGCCTAAGGAAAGTAACACCATTGAAGAATGAGAGGGAAGTACAAGCTACTTGAGACTTACAACAGGAGCAATAATTGGGAGAATCTATTACCAGCAGACGTGCACTGAAAGAGATAATAAAGACAGTCCTTTAAGTAGAAGCAAAATAATATTTAATGGAAACCTGTATCTACCCAAAGGAATGAAGAAAACCAGAAATAGAGATTATGTGGGTATATGTAAAAGACATCTTACAAATTAAATCTCTTCAAAAGTTTAGTTATTGTTTAAGGTAAAAATCATAATGCATTGTGGTGCTTCTGTAAAGAGACACAGTAAATAGTTTAGACTTTGAAAAACACATTTGGTCTCTATCATGTATAATAGTTTTTGTTTTGTTTCATTTTGTTTACAACCTTTTAAAAGAGCAAAATCATTTCCTTTTTTTTTTGGACTGAGGCTATACAAAAACAGACCATGAGTCACATTTGGCAGAAAAGAGGAAAAAGTATACAAAGAACAGGAGAACAGGTGGGATGAATAGAAAATAAAGAGCAAGATGATTTATTTAAAATAAACTATAACACTTTAAATGGCCTAAACACAGGGATTGTCAGATTGAATAAAAAAATGCAGACAGCACTGTATATTGCCCTCAAGATAACACTGTACGTTGTCCACTCACTTTATAAATACAGACATAAATAGATGAAAATAATGGGAAAAGATATACCATGCTAACACTAATTGAACAAAAACAGGGATGGCTGATTCTGGAGGAAAGAATATTACAAGGGATAGAAAGGATCATTTCATAACAATAATGGACTTAATTAATCAAAAAGACCTAAAAATCTTAAACATGTATACCTCTAATATTAGCGCTTCAACATATATGCAACAAATATTGATAAAATTATAAAGAGAAATAAATACAACCCCAATTATAGTTAGAAGTAGACAATTTTAGTGGAATGCCCAGAATACCATGTGGTTCCAAACTACTTTGTGATTGATAAATGAGACGTGCAACAATATTAGTTTTCTAGGGCTGCCATAATAAAGTACCACAAATGGATGCCTTCAAGAACAGAAATCTATTTCCACATGGTTCTGAAGGCTAGAAGTCCAAAGTCATGGTATTAACAGTGCCATACTCCCTCTGAAGTCTCAGAGGGAGACTCCTTCCTTGTCTCTCCTAGCTTCTGGTGGTAGTCATCAGTCACTGGCATTCCTTGGCTTGCAGCTACATCACTCCAATCTCCTTCTGTCATCACATGACGTTTCCCCTATGTATCTGTCTCTTCTCTTCTATAACCCTAGTCCTGTTGGAATCGGGGCTCACCCTACTCAAGCATGACCTCATCTTAATTCATTATATCTGCAATAACCTTATTTCCAAAGTAGTGCATATTTTTGAAGTACTAGAGGTTAGGGCTTCAGTATGTCTTTGATAGGGGGCATAATTCAACCCACTAAAGCAGCCATAACATTTTCTTCAATGTAAGGTATGCGTTTAGGGTAAACTGAATTTCATTTGCATAGATAATTATTGAATATGACAGGAAAAGAGAAGAGCTAAAAGTGACTCCAAACCTGAATCACTAAGAAAAATATAGAAGCATTAGATAAAAGACGGAATAAGGTAAATGATGTATTCTATTTTGGATATATTAAATTTGAGTCAGTAATGGGCTATTTATGATTTGCTATTTGTGTTGATTTCCTTCTGCAGGAAAAGAAAAGGGGGGAAAAGTTGATTTAAACAAAAACCTTTAAAGTCATTCATATTTGCATCTACTTTCTTAAGGGCAGCAAAACACCAGTCTTTTCTATATTAAATCACCCTATCACTCTATATATCGGATCTCAGAATAGATCAGTGATACTCCAGTCCTTTGCACAGATGTGACAGATGAAATTGTAGAATGCTATGCAATGCACAGGGAAATAATTTGTTGAAATATAGAGTACTAATTCCATCATCTTGAGGGTGCTGCATTATACTTAGAGCTCTGTAGGAGGATAAAAAGTCTGATACAATGAGAAGAGTAATCATAGTCACAGGAAGAGAGCTAGAACTGAACTAGGACATAGACTTAAACACTGGAAATATAGATCATCAAGATGAGCTATTGTCTAAGCCAACTCTTATGGATAAGGAAAAGATGAGAACAAAACAAAGCTATACTAAAATACAAAAAATTTCATTTGACTTTTGGAAAATAGCTGATGAGCTTGAAGAAAACAGTTTCAATAAATTGTTAAGATTGAAAACAAGATTATTAGGAAGTAAAATGGAAAATTAGATATTGATCTTAATGTTAATTATTTGTATTCCAAGCAAAGAGATGATGGTAGCATGAAGAAGTACAGCCAATGGGAGGTTTTGTTATGTTTTCAACAAGAGAATGTTTCTAACAAAACATACCATGTGAGAAGATGGGGCCTACGGGAATAGAGAGGCAGAAAATGTAAGAGCGAAGAGATCACATACCATGTGATAGAATATTTGCAAAAATCATATTTCCTTTGCCCAATATATCAGCTTTTCCTTCTGCCATGAATCCATTCCACTCCTTCCATTACAATTAAATAAATCATTTATTGAGTGACTGATATGCATATATTCTATAATCCAGTAGTTTTAGAGTTCTGTAATCTATGTAGTAATAGAATATCATCATATTCTAAAGGGTTAATGTATTTTAAGAAATATTATTAGTTATTCTAAATTATTCTCAAAATGCATTTTGGTTTCTAGTCTATTTACTTTTTGCCCTTTAATAATTGATCATTATTATCCATGATCAAAAATGTTACAATAATTTCATCAATTATTTTGGTAATACATAATTAAATATAATTACAGATACTATTTAGTAAGTGCCTAGTATTTTCTAGGCAACTATCAACTCATTGAATTATCATAACTATATTAAACAGGCTTATTCTCATTTATATTCGTGGAGACCAACACACAGAAATGTTGTTATATTCCCAAGGCAACATGTTATTAAAAAGTGAAGTTAAGATGGGAGCTAAGCGATCCAGTTTCTAGAATCCTCATTTTTACCATATTTCTCCAAAAATAAGACCTAGCCGGGCAATCAGCTCTAATGCGTCTTTTAGAGCAAAAATTAATATAAGACCCGGTATTGTATTGTTTTATATTATATTACATTACGTTACGTTACATTACATTACGTTATATTACATTACATTACATTACATTATATTATATTATATTATATTATATTATATTATATTATATTATATTATATTATATTATATTATAAAAACCCGGTCTTATAGTAAATTAAGACCAGGTCTTATATTAATATTTCTCCAAAAGACGCATTAGAGCTGATTTTTCCGGCTAGGACTTTTTTTCGGGGAAACACAATATTTGCTATAGTGTGCTGCCTAGTATTAGGGCTCAATTTACGCATCTTCCTGTGATTCCCAGGAGAGTTTTGGGGTAGTATTGCCTTTGTTTTTATTGTCTTCTATGAACTTTAAACATGGAGAATTTTAAAAGAACATAACATACAAGGACGCAATACAAAGTGTGTGTGTGAGAGAGTGTGCTTTTGCTCCTCTTTGTCACGCCAGTAAACCTCAAGTTCAGGCATTAATTCCAGAAATAAAAATTGTACTGCACTTTAATATTCTCAGGTAACTGAACTATGAACTATGTGAAATAGTCAAGATATTACAAGAAAGACTTATAAAGGACATGCCAGTCAATTCTTGGCATATATAATGTTAGAGACCTTAGTAAAACAATATCTCAGAGGTAACTGAAAGGTTAATGGAATTGGGATTTGTGTAGACATGACTGATTTTCCACCTGCAGGAATAAAAGGTGGGGGGTGGGAGAAGCCGATATGGACAAAGACCTTTAAGGTCATTCACATCTGCATCTTTCTTTCTTTAGGGCAGCAAAGCACTAGTCTCTTCTACACTAAATCATTCCAATCTCTTAGAGGAATCCAAAGCTTGTCAGAGAAAACGTTGTTCATCAAAGAATAAGCTATCAGACTATATAAAATGGTCAGTGTGAGAAGAGCAAAAGCCAACCCTATGAATCCAGCAAGTCTGAGAGGCATTGCTGTTTTAAAGTTAGTGTCTTCCTGGTGGTAAACCTTAATATTTGAGGGTACAACTTCTAGCTCCTTAATATCATATAGGATGATTTTTGGAGTACACTCCTGCCATCCTCCTCCTATACAATGTAGTTAAAATTGTTTTAAATAGTATCAAGATGAGACCCTAAATCACATTGTTACTGAAGGAAGTTATTTCTTTTTCCCTTATACACTAAAGAAACAATGTGGGCTGTTGGCTTGTTTTTTAAGCTTTAAAAAATATTTGTTCTGCCTTTGGCTCTTTGTTAAGATTAGCTATTACCTCCTGGTGTGGCATGGTCTTAAGGGGAAATGTGACCACAGCTGTCAGATCTAATCAGGCCAGATTTCAGAGCATTCATTCAGCACAATGCATTTGTTTAAATTGTTTTAGGGTCATGTGTATAATGTAAAGTTTGGGAAAATTAATATGTTCTACAACATCATCATTTTATGGGTGATTTTATTGCCTTTCTGAAAAGACACAATGGAAAGTGACGCTCTAAAATTAAAATGGGAAAAATGTGGAAAATAAATGACATTTTGGGTATGTTGTACTTAAATGCAGATATGGATACGATATCATGTTTTGGTTAAATCATTATTATTACTTTAATTTGCAGTTGTAATTTCAACCACATAGTATATTTTGATTGCATTTCCTTTCTTGTATTCCTTTGTATTTTTTCTAGTGTTCATAAAAGCTTAATTTATTTTCACTTAGTTTTGTATGTGTTACAGGTAGGTTTTCTCCCAACTCTCTAATAAAGTCATAAAAGTTTTCTCAAAATAGTCAAAAGCTTTAATCAGGTTTTTGTTTTTGTTTGATTCCTGGTAATATGCTTCCTAGAATTATCCATCCTCCTGCTCCCAACAATATCAGTAGCTCTACAGGTATGTCCAACAGATGTCTTTCTGGGGATTTGTTTTCTGTTATTCAGGAAAATTTCTTTGTCCTCTTTTCTATTGGATCTGTTTCCTGTATGTATCATCTTCCTGTTTCTCAACTGTACTTCATTTTTGTGGAACAAAGCTCCAGAAGCTTCTGGGGAAAGGTACACAGGAGGAAGTTCTTTAAATGCTACATGTCTGGAGTATCTTTAGAGTTAATGGATAATTTAGTGCATATTCTAAATTTCATCAGAATTTTAAAGGCATTATTTTTAATGCCTTTAAAAGTTAATATGGTTTTGATTTGTATTCCTTCATATTGTGATCTTTGGTTATTCTTTCCTTTCTGTGGAAGTTCTCAGGAACTACTCTTTACCCTGATGTTCTGACATTTCTCGTTTATGCATTTTGGTGTATACCTTTTAGAATTCATTTCACTGAGCTCTAAGTTGGTCCAATCACTTCTGAAAAATAGTCTTCTTTTATGTTTTTAATAATCTGCTCCTTTCCTTTTTCTCTCTCTAGAAATCCTATAGATATTCAATCTCCAGGACTGAGCATTAATTTTTTTCATATTTTTTTCAGACATTTTAATCTCCTCTCCCCCACCTTTCATACTGTTTTGTATAATTTTTTAGACATCTTTCCATTACAAATTATGTCATGCTGGTAAATATCTAACAACTGGCTCTGTGGCAAAATGTATGCATGTAGATGTGTAGGCATGTTTGATATAACCTTTACTGATATAAAGGACATATATTATGGAACTTACAAATAATAAAATATAAAATACTCTTAATTTTGAATTCCAAATAGTATCAATTCTCACAGAAGGCTTTCAACTGATTTTGCAGAATTCTTTTATCTGTATCAAATCTGTGATTGCAATTCATAGAACATTGTTCTGATATGAATGCCGTTTGATATATTCATTGACTTTAATCAATTATACAAAAGTAAAACAGTAAAGACATATGTTGGGAAGCTCACTCATTCATCAATGACATGAGCTACTTCTCTGTTGAATTGGACAATTCTTTTCAAATACTAGAAGAATAGTTTCTCAAATTTTCATGCTATTCATAATGTAAAAACATAGCAAATTTTAAGTGTAACATACATTTTTAACATTCTATCAATCTGAAAAAAAAACTAGACATTCCACAGAATAATAAATCTGGCCAAGATTTAAACTGTTTGCTAATTTCTGTGATACATATTACCACTCTGGCCAACTTCAAGCTACCAAGCTGAGATCAATGAGTGGTTTTGTGGAAAGAGATGTGTAATAATTCAGTATTTATAGAATTTCCTATGTACTGATACAATTGATATAAATAACATAAAAAACATAAATAACAGTAAAATGTAATAAAATATTTAGGAAGTGATGAGTTTAGAATATCTTTTAAAATATGATTTATTTAACTATAAGTTTATAACTTAATGTTTAACCACAGCTCATAAAGTTTCATAAAGTTTTAATAAGTGGCTCTCATGGGCTGGTATAGTTGCCTCAAACACAGCACTGATACCAATGTTTCTCTTTTATATTTTTTTAAACACTTGAATTGCAAGATCTTTTAGGTGCTTCCTATATATTCCTTTATATAGTATTACTTTCTGTTGTATGCACACGCATTACATGTAATAATTAATTATATGTAACATGTATTAGTTATAGTTATGTTACCTCTGAATTTTTGGTTCTGGCTGTTGCTTTTATTGTTTCATTTTACTTATTTTGTTCTTAGTATTCTATATCGGCGATTTTTGCCAAGTATCTGAGTATTCTTGTTGGGCTCATCCATATATAAAAATGTAACTTTATGAAAGGGATCAGGCTCTCTTTGTTGCATGTATAGAGCTCCTTTTCTGAAAGCCCTCTCTGTTAGGTAATAAGATTGGGCAAATTGCCTTTTTCATATGAAAATTGACCTCACACAATTGCTTTGAGACCCAAGTTGTTGTGTTTTATCAGTAGAATCTTCCTTCTTAGTGCTGTGTGATATTCCATGGCACGAAGGTACCGTAGTTTGTTTAACTATTGACTCATTGAAAGACATTGAGTTTGTTTTCAGTTTTTAGCTATTACAAATAAAACTGCTCTAAACATTTGTGCCCAGAGTTTTGCTTGAATATATGTTTTTTTTAATTTCACTCAGATAAATGCTCAAGAGTTTAGTTGCTGAGTCATATGATAATTCATATATATATATATATATATATATATATATATATATATATATGTGTGTTATATATATGTATACATATATACGTGTGTGTATGTGTGTGTGTGTGTGTGTGTGTGAAAGTACCAAATCAATTTCCAGAGTGGCTTTAACAGTTTACAGTTCCACCAGGAATATATGTGTGATCCAGTTTCTTAGTATCCTTACCAGCATTACGTATTATTGATACTTTTAAAATTATTTTAGCTATTCTGATAGGCAGAATTTTCATTCCCTTAATGGCTAATGATGCTAAACATCTTTTCATATGCTCATTTTCCATCTGCATATCTTTTCCAGTAACATGTTTGTTCAAATATATTGCCCCTTTTCTATTTGGGTTTTTTCCTATTGCATTCTGAAGGTTCCTACTGTAGACACTAGTCTTTTATCACACACGCGGTGAACAAATATTTTCTCCCAGTCCGTAACTTGTCTTTCCATCCTCTTCAAAGGGTGCTTTGCAGAACCACTCTCTGAGCTGATAAATTTCCATCAAAAACAAAACAAAACATTGATTCAGTTTCTCTTAAAAAACAGGAAGACCTGGCAAGGTTGCGCCTGTACTTATGTCTGGTATCAACAGACATAGTTGACTAATGGCTGCTCTAAGTAGAAGGGAAGCCGGCACCATTGACCATAGCCCTATGACCTGCTTGGATTCTAGCCATTTCAGTTTACAACCCCTAATCCAGCAGCTTACATGACCTATACACAAAAGGCAAAGAAACTGATGAAGTGTTCTGGTTCACGATCCCACAATTAGACATGTTCATGGGGATTCAAATAAGCTGTATTAATCTTGCAATAAAATAATTTAAATTATGGAAATTAAGCCTAATCAAATAATAAAGAGTAAAATTTATATATATGTATATATACATATATACATATATATGTACATATATATATATTAAATCTAAATAATTTTCACCTCAGCTACTCTGTAAAAGTTTTAACATTATCCAGTGTAACACAATTACCATTGTTTGTTTTCATTTATAATATTTTATTCTATTGTTATTTAATTTCTTATTCATTTTATCATTTGGAGTCAATGGCTTTTTAAATCCTTTACTACCATATAGCAGTGTTTCCAGGAATGAAAATAAATGTGTGTATTGAATTTCCTGTTTAACAAAGAATGTCCAATTTCTCTTCTGTTTACTTAATTCTGGTTTTTAGCAACACTAACTTTCTAAAACTGATTTTTTAATCACCAATAAACTGTCTGTTGTCAAACCCAGTTGACACTTCTCTGCCCCCAATTTCCTCAACATTCGGGCAGTATTTGATGCAATAGACTGTTTTTTCTCTCTTGAAATATATACTTATGTGATTTTTCCATGCTGACTCCTACTCGAAATGATGTCTAAATGTTATTCTTTAGGAATATTCTCCTCCCTATTCTCTTCTTCTTTGGAGGTCAGTTTACATCAAATACACTACTAGTGACTCTCAAGTCTCCAGCCCCATATCTCTTCTCTGAACTTACTTTATATCTCCAAATTGTATTCTAGAATTTCTTGACAACACTTTTATGTTCCATTTAACTTTATTTCAGTCAATGGGATTCACCTCTTAAGTCTAAAACCTGACAAACCTGATTCCTCTCTTTTCATTAAATTCCACATTAAAATCATCAGCAGGTCCTGTTGATTCTGTCTCCAAATACATAACTCAAGTCTACTCATCTCTTACCTTGACTGTTGCCTGCTATTACTGAGTATTTCTTATGATTCCCCCTTGCTCCCATACTCACAATTCATTTCTTCCATAATAGCACATGTGATTCTAAAATGTACCTTAATATGACTTATGAGACTCAGAGTGATTTATCTAATCCGTAGGTAGCTCCCTAAACTCATTTCTTTCCTCCTTAATTCCTCTGGCTAATTGTCTTCATTTTATTTCTTAAACATGACAAGATATATTCTGAAGAATTCTGTATATGGACTTTTCTTATTCTTTCTTTGTCTTTAATTCTCTTTTCATTACTCTTAGATTGGCTGTAATCATTTTATCTTTAAGATTAAATTCTTTTAATGATATAAATTATTCTCAAACGTAATCTTTTTAAATTTTTTATAGTATTTATCTTAATGTATAATCACTTTATACATTATCATAACATATAATCACTAAATATAATAGTTAAAGGGATGTTTTCCAGTTAAAGGTCCATGGTGGAGGAACATTTTCTGCCAAATCTCATTGATTTTTGCAATAATTAGCCCACTGCCTAACTCATAGTAAGTTCTCATCAAATATTAGTCAACTTAATGAATAATAGCACTGACTGTATTATTATAGATTAATATGACATTTCATAATATCAGGTTTTGTATCTTAGCCATTATAAAAGTAGATTCGTGTGATTTTAACAATCATTTATTCATATTACCACTTCTTACTAAATAGGTTTTAAGTAAGGGAAAGCCATAATTGATGATCACATTTTATGTATTACTTGAGCTTTCAGTAATCTGTGTTGTGTTAAACTTTCCGTTGGTCTAAGTAGCCATAAATGGTCATCAATAGCAGTTGAGAACAAATTTATAATTGTGTATATGGTATCTATTTAGGGAAACAAACAAACAAACGTCTCAGAAAACTTGGCCTAGCATACCCAAGTTTATTGGGACATTGCACTGTGTCTCTAGAGGCAGCAAGTTATCATAGCTTCCTTTCTCCAAGAAAACTTAAATGAAGGTCATAGATTTAGCTCTTGCAATTGTCATCATTAATTAGTGATTCTGAAAATGTAAAGCACATACAGTACTATTTTGAGGCATCAATTTGAATCACACTCTTCAAGTCAGAATGCAACCTACAGAATTCTCAAGATTCTGTATCTTTCCTAATATCCAGTCTCTGTATACCAAATACCAAATGTGTTTCATTGCCATTGTTATATCAGTAAACATTTCATCACCTTTAGGATTATTTTCTGAAAGGATTGGTTTCCCATGTTGTCAACATCTAGTGCAAATTCAAGTTAAAAGAGAACTATGTCAGAGTAGATCACACATAACTCCTAGAGCCAAATTCTGAGTATTCGTCCTTTAAAACTTTAATAATTGGGGCAGAAGAAAACCATGGCCCATAAGCCAAATCTGTCTCACTTCCAATAAATAGTTTTATTGGGAGAAAAACAAAACACAACAAAATAAAACGTTCATTTGTTCTCATAGTCTCTATGGCTGCTTCCGTGCTACAACAGCAGAGTTGAGAAGTTACAACACAAATTGTATGCCCCAGAACGTCTAGAACACTGGCGCTTTGCAGAAAGTGTTTGCTGATTTTTGGTTTAAGACACTGGCACAGGCACCTCACCTGTTGAACTCTAAAGTCCCCGTCATCTCATGTTTATTTATCTAATTATGTGCATTAGTTTAGCTGCGTCTGGCTTTGTGGATCCAGACTGCATTAGCACTCATGTCCATAGTATGAATTTACTTTTCTGCCTTTCCCTTGCCTAGTTTGAACACATTCAATAACTATGGTATCCTCAGCTGAGCAAATATTAACTGCAACAAGAATGAAGAATCTGTATTTTCTGTGTCTAATTTATTTTTCATTTTTCACAAGAAGATAAGGAGGGGCTGAGGTGATGACAATGAGTCAGAATTCAGGACATATTAGCAGACATACAGTTACTGTTTGTTTATTTTCTTAACGTCTTTGGCAAAATACGCTGCAACCAAGATGGCCTTCATTATCAATACCATTTCTTTGACTTTAATCTGTAAAGGAATTACCCTCATTCGTTATGCGTAACATGTTTTAGTTATTTAAGTATAGAAATTATTTTTGGCAAACCTGTCCCTGAGAGGTGAGATTTTGTATACACTAAATGATAAATTATTGAAGTTGACCAATGGAACTTCAATAATGAAAAATGGAAAGAACACATAAGATTTCTACATAACATATTTGTGAAAAATGGAAGGGACACATAAGATTTCTACATAACATATTTGTAAATAAAAGAACTTTGAAATTCATGACAATGAAAAAACAGAATACCAAATTATTGTTTTCTTTCATTTTCTTGCTTTGTATATTTAGTATTCACATTCCTTTTTACTAATCAATTCCTTCCTCCATTGATTCAGACAAGAGTGTGTGCAAGTGTGCACAAATGAAGGTGTACACACAAACACACATACACAGGAAACATTTTTGCATGAATGTGTTTTAATATTTTGAGACAAAGTATCCTTACTGGCCCTTATATAGAGACTCCTTTAAATGTCATGTAATTGTTCTTAATTACCTTAAAAATTTTCCAAAATTGTTGAAGCTAGCCTTGGCAGGAGACATACTTTTAAATGTAATGTGACCAGGCTATATTTTCTCTAAATATTTTGATAAGAACACTTTTTAAAATCTCATGTACAGAATTTATCCCCAGGAATCACCCTGCCTATTACTTGATGAAATGGATGCGTGATTGGAAAATAATATTTGGCATCATGGTTCACTGTGGCCTCACATGAGTGTAGCAGGTACATAGCTGTTTCTGTTTGGGGCTGATTTATTCAAATGCTAGCGATGTCAAATGTATGTCCTTACGACTACTTAAGAAAAAGTACTTTTTAAGTATCTATTTTGTTCACTATATTATCAACTTTTGGATAATATTTTTTCAAAATACTAAGTCTCAGATTGCTAATTTTCATGTAGTTGTTAAATTATTGTATTTATCCTAGATTTAACTACATGAAATAATCAAATTGCTTTTCTTCTATATACAGAAAGAAAAAAAAATAATGAAAACCATGACATTTATTATTTTGTTCCAGTTTGTTAGGTTTCTCTTCAAATTTAAATTCCTGAAAGTGTTTGTGAAGTATAAAAGCCTATCAATACAGGTTCCAAAAGGAAATCTTTTTTTGGCTTTTCAAATCAGAGCAAGAAGTCCTTGGTGTATCTTCTACTTATAAGTACGTGGTAACTTACTTGTTTCTAAATTATCTAATAAAAATAAAATAAAGTTTTCCCAATCAGAATTAGTCCTATTCATAATTAATTGGTAGAACTGCCTTGGTGACCACTTCATTATACCTTTTTAATACTAATGATGTTGAACTGGAGGAAAAATTAATCTCTTCTTAATTTGTTCATGCTTTAAATTATTCACTATTGTTCAAAGCATCTCTCCATCTTCAATAGTCTTTCCTATTGATTTTCGTTACCTTGTATTAAACACTTCTTTCTTTCCTTCTGTACTTAGAATCCTTTCTTTTTCTCATTGTTTTCTTTTCTCTGGACCCATATTTTCCCCATCTTATGCGTCTGATCACTTAATTAATTTGAGTACTTACATGGCAAATCTTTTTTCCAGAATCTTACTAAATGTTGATCTTTGATATATACGAATTTTAATTCCTTTTTTACTTAATTTTAACATAGAAACATTTTTAAAAAGAATTAAAATTGTTTGGAAAACACATGTGCTTGGAATAGTGGTAATACTCAAATTTAGAATTCATGTGCAAGTGTAATTGACCTTCTAACTCTCTATACTAAAATGAGAGCCCAGATGGTGAATCTTCTCAGCAAACATGGGGCTGATTGATCACCAAGACTCCAACTACTAGGAGTTAAATAGTTTTCAGGAGGCCCAGTCATTTGCAAGAAAACATTTGGCTAGAAACAGATGGCACATCCAAGATGGATAATTTCAAGATAATTGTTTTAAGGACATACACACAAAAGCTGTGGGCAAGTGTGAGAAAACGTGAAAGGACAGTGCAGTGCCATTCGGCTGGGAACAGCAGCTCAAAATTAACATGCTTCCACATGACAAAAATAAGGGAGGGGGATGTGTGTGGAGAAGGCTGCTTGGAGAGGAGCAGTGGCCCTTTGATGGGGAAATGGCAACCCTGAGGCAATCCTGGCCCTCTTTCCTTGTCTGATCTCCATTTGGTGTTTTCTGTGCTGCAGGCACAGTCTGCAATCAGAGGGCCAGAGAGAGGGGCAGGTAGTGCACATAGTTAGCCTCTTAATAGCCCATAGAGTGGACCATAGATCTGGAGGGGTAGGGAAGGTGCTAGGCACATCTGGCATAGTTATTATTATTCCGTTTGACTCCGTCCTCTTTTGTTAGGAGTTGTGTTAAACAAGTTATTTCACTTTAATAATGGGCACACTGTTTATATTAGTGAAGTAAATAGTGTATGGAAAGTATTAAAAAATCTTTCTACAAATAATAAAAGCATATGTAGATTTTAGAAAACTGGATGAATATCAAGGAGAGAGTGAAAAAGAAACAACAGAGGTAGGATTCAGTTACATGGTTACATGGCTTCTATTTTTTCCTGCATTTTACTCTCATTTTTTTCATTATCTTTATATTTTACATATATCTCTTTTCCACAATATATAGATTTCCCCCAAGTAGATGAGTCTTTAAATTTTCACTAAGCATTGGTCAATTTATGTTTATTATTATCAATGTGTTTATTTAAATTAAAAATAATTCATTTTGTGCTTTCTCTTCATTTCTTTTTCTCTACCTTCTTACCTTCTTTCAAATTGATTACATTTTATGATTCCATTGCTTCCTCTTTACTTGTTATGAAAGTTATTTCTATTGTTTTAGTAATTACATAGTAACTCTAGAAATCACACCGTGCCTTTTTAAATTATCAAAGTCACAGTTAATGAACAACTTTATCCTCCTCCTGAACAAGAAAAGTTATCAAGCAATTTAACTTCACTTGCCTTCCTCTCAAATTATATGCAAATTCTCTAATGCACATTAGCATGTAACACTGTTTTAAACACCAAACATATATTTTCATTCATAGATTTACCTTCATGTTTTCCAGATTTTTGCTGTTTGCTTTTTGCATCACATTCTTTCCATGTAAAATAACTTTAATTCTTTAATTTTCTTGTTTCTGTGATTATCTTCCTTCTATCTAAAACAGTCACTATAATTTTTCTTAGTAATTATTTGCTTGTAATAAACTCAGTTTGTGGTCTGAAAATGTTACTTTCTTTTCATTATATCTTTAACATTGCCTTTATCCTATTTGCTCTCAACATTTGTTATATATATATAATTTTTGGACAATAAAGTTCACAAACTCATCCTAGAAAACGTGCTACATAACTCATTGCTGAATATCACTACAGTCACCTTCAAAGCACTCCCCTTGGGAAGCTATGCACCAACACCAGTGCCTAGTCCACCCTTCAAAGCACTTTTGGAACTCTTTTTCTGGAATGGCCATCGGAGCTGTCGTTTTATTACCCTTGATGTCCTGAATATCATCAAAATGTCTTCCTTTCAGTATTTCCTTTATTTTCAGGTAAAGACAGAAGTCATTGGGGACCAGATCAGGTTAATAGGGAGGGTGTTCCAATACAGTTATTTGTTTACAGGCTAAAACTTCTTCACAGACAGTGCCCTGTGAGCTGGTGCATTGTCGTGATGCAAGAGCCATGAATTGTTGGCAAAAAGTTCAGGTCGTCTAACTTTTTCACTTAGGCTTTTCAGCATACACATGCACATAAACAAAGTCAAACAATTAAGTTCCCGAACTTGTTGCACAGATGTTGCTAACATTCTTTTGCTATCAGAGGGATTGTTCATTATGAATTTGTACCAGCTGGACACACAGTTACCCAAGTTTACTATTTGGAAGTGCTGAAAAGACTGCATGACAAAGTTAGATCACCTGAACTTTTCACCAACAATTCATATATATATGTATATGACCATATGGACCATAAAATGTATTATTATATATATTATTAAATTTATTAATATATATTATATATAATATATATAATGTGTATATTATAATATATATCATATATTATAATATATAGAATATATAAAATAAATTAATATATAATAATAAATTGTATGGTCCATATTTCTTAACATTTCTCCAATATTTTCTTTTTGAATCTCTCTCTCTGGTGTCTGGGTAATTGCTTCTGACCTTTCTTCCAGCTTTCCAATTGCCTCCTTAGCAAAGTCTATGCTGCTGTTAACACCTGGACCTTTTGTTTTAACTTCCATTAGTCTTCTGATGTTCTAGAAATTGTTTGATTCTTGTTCACTTCTATGAGCTAAAGTTTCATAGTATACTATTTCTGAAAAGTCAGTTTTGTTTCTGTCAATATAGTATGGAATTATTAAAAATTAATCTGTGGCTGATAATCTAAATCCCTGAATAACATGTCAGACTGCTTCGTTGATCTTTTGTTACAACTGGGTTATGCAGTGGTACCATGTTTATGTACATTCATTTTTTTTTAAATCATAAGCGGCTAAAACAATATTTGTAGGAATTTCACGGGTCCTAGAATAAAGGCGTTTGTTTTCCCAGAGAGAATGCACTTGCTTCTGTCAAGTAAATAGGGGCACTTCCAGTCAGGTATCAATTTAACCTAAGCATATGACTTGAAGTTTTAACTGGATCCACAAGTGTAATAAATTGGGACTGCAAAGGCCAGCTTTTGGCTTCAGTTTCTCTGGAATATATTTTCGTTTGCTGTATTCAACAATAAATAAATTGTCTTTTCAGTCTCTTGGGGTGTGTGTTCTGAAAGAATAGTGGATAGACTCCTAGTTAGGGCTCTTGGCTGTTTCTTTCGTACATCACACGATTTATCAGCACTGATGTTGTTGACTTACCTATAATCTTAGTTTATCTTAGTTTGTATCATAATTACTTACTACCTTGTCATCTCTCCTATACATTAAAAAAAAAAAAAAAAAATTGTATCCTGCATTTTAAATTGCAGTCAGCAGGAGGGTTGGTTGCAATAACCTGCTGTATTTCCTGAATCATATGTCACACTTTCCACAATATGTATCTGAATTGGTGATTTCCTAGAACTGCTTCTACCTCTACTCTTGTCTTCACATCTGTTTATTAGGCTAAAATTGCTGAGACTGTTTGTCAAATCCTGTATAATTGTATAAAGATAACTATTCATAGCCTAGTTTAATGCTATTTTATTTGCCACTGCATGCCTTAGTATGTGTTTCCCTGATTCTGCTTTTCTCCAAACAAAACAAAACCTGTCTTTTCGATCTGATTCTCAACCTCATATGTAAGGACTTGACTCAATATGCACAGTCACTTCCACTTCAGTCTATTTAGTCTTGAAAGAAAATCATATAAATTTTTATAAACAAAAACATTCAAAATAAAGGACACTGAGACGTTTTATGTGTTTTTTTACAACGTCTGCCTTCTTATATCCAAAAATCTCATATTTTTGACGAATTTTGTCATCCCAAAGTTGAAAATATTATGAATTTTTCAGTTAATATTTTTTGAGTATTTTCAAATAAGATTACATAGAAGAAGCAGCTGAAGAGACATTGGTGCTATGTGGCATAGTCTAATAAGTTGAATTATTACTTATGAACCTATAAGTAATCTATCTTTTGATATAAATATCAAAATTTTAAAATATCAAGGCATGCATTATTTACTAGATAATGATTCTCTTTCAAAAAAAGTTGTTTTACTAAATAAATTGTATTTTACTTGGCACCCCTTAGAAATAAGAACACATACTATAGGTTGTGGGTTTTGAAATTCATGAACACATGTTTTTAATGACACTGTCGCATATGAATTCATGTGCTTTTCTCATCGAAATGTAGACTGGGTGAATCTTGGTGCTCCATTACTTACTTACAGACACCAAACAGTTAAAATCGAATGCTCATTTTATTTTGGTCATGATGATTGTAATTAAAGAATATGATATGGTCAGAATTGTAGAAGAAATGTTATTTTTTTAGATGTCTTTGAAAATTAAATAAAGTTAATGTGCAATTTTTTTCAGTTCTAATTGATAGTCCAAATTATATACATTTACCCTGCTTTTCTCCTAAAATGTCAGTGAAATGAGAAAAATTCCTCATTAGTCAAATGTCGGACAATTTGAATATCCAAAAAATGAAGCCCAAAATTGAATCATAAACCATTATAAAGAAAATAATAATAATAAATTAATGCATCTATACCAATACTACTGATGCTAATAATACATAAATAAATATGTATAGATAGATAAAAATAGAAAACATGGTGCAGAATATTGCAATGATATGAAAATAAATTTAAATATAGTCACAGCTGCCAACAAGCCAAAAGTCTAACAATAGTGCTTTTATTTGTTTATTTGTTTTTGGAGTTGGGACTCAGGTGAGCATTTTTACAAACTTTCAAGAAATAATGATTGTTTCTTTGCTAGTATAACTGTCCTAAAGTATAAAAAAGATCAAGTTTCCTAGAGTGAGTGTGTACTTTATAATCCTCTCTAAATATAGCAATGGCAGGTTAAATATAAAATGGGGGGAAAAAAGAAAAAAACAGACAAGATCAAAAACTAACATTTCTGTGTGTACAAAATGGAACAGGCAGTCAACATAATCAACAGGCTCTGTGTGTGGAATTATGCTTGGGAGGCAAAAAAAATTATTTTCTGCATGATGAGAAGGGTTAGAAATTGCCAAATGAGAGACAAAGAACTGCATCCAGGTTCACAATTTAAAGCCAGAGCTAGTGTGCCCTTCCTCCCATCTTCCTGACCTCTCGACTCACATGCTACCTGTTAATCTGCTGTCAAGTCACAATACTTAATACAGATTTAGTGACATTATCTGTGATAACCCCAAGTCACCAGAAAGCAGTAATTCTAAAGCAATTATAAGAATTTTTTGGTAGACACAGAATTTGCAGGGCCAGGAAGAAGTTACTGAAAAAAGAGAGATGAGCATAGAGGAGCAATAAAAGAGAATAAGGGATTAAAAAAAAAAAAAAAATCAAAACAAAAAATCCAAAATAATAAAAACAAATCTTCCTCTCAAAGTTTTTCTGCATAACAATATTCAAAACATATGCAAGACTGAGAGAAAGCCAATATCATCAAAGAAAGCACAAATCCCATTAGGTAAAAATTAATAATATTGAAAAATCTCAAATTACATGTAAAATAAATGAATTGAAATAGTTCAAAGAGATAAAGGAAGGCAACAGTTGCCTTTAAAAATAGCTCATTAATAAAGTCTGGTTGATACAGAAAAGAACCAAATGAAAACCAAGTCCATGGAAATAAATCATGCAATAAACAAAACAAATGCTCCACAGGACACAGTCATAATATGAATTCGTGAACTGGAAAATAACAATGAAGAATTTACTTTAAATGCAGCACATCATGACAGAGATTTAAAAAATGGAAGCAGTTAAAACCTCATACTTCCTGCCAAAATCAATGAGACTTAGTTAAAACTACATATACTCAAAGAAAAACAGAGATGAAGTAACTAGTCACTTAATGTAAGATTTTTAGATAACACAAATAAAAAAGGTAAAGAAACAATTAATAAAGCTAAAATCAAAGAAATTAAAACAAAATGTAGAAAAATATGTTCAAAATCTAATTGCTAAGTTAAACATCATAGATAAATCCCTTGCAAATTTGACTAGAAATTAGATGTCACATATATACAAATATTAGAAATAGAAAAGAGCAATTGCCAATATTAGTACGTTTTAAAATATTTGAGACAATACTATGTATAAGATTTTGACCACAAATTTGAACACTAAGGGGCAATGGTTGCTTTCCTGGCAAAGTATATTCATCCAAGAATATGAAGAATCCATGAATCGCCCACTAGCGCTATTGAAAAGGTGATTAAAGCTTTGCCATTTTTAAAAAGTCCTAGGAAAAGATGGTTTTAGAGCTGAGAGATACTGACATTTAAATAGTAGTTAGTTCCAATGTTATTCAAAAATTGCAGATCATAAAAGATGAAAATCTCTCCATTGTAATTTTCAGGGCAGCCCAAACTAAACCCTAAGACTTTATAAAGTTGTTACCAAAAAACAGGAAAGAAATTCTATAAAAAGTACACATGAATATTGACACAAAAATTCTTAATAAAATATTAGAATAATATCCGGCAATATACTTTGCTCAAGTTGGATTTAGATCAGAAAGTTCTGTATGGTTCTATATTGCAAAATTAATCAGTGTAATTTGTTACAGCCAAATGTTGATAAGGGGGTTATATTGTTTTGTTTACATTACATGATAATTTGTGTCAGCTGCTGTTGTTAGTGGTTTACAGATATTAACTCATAAAATTCTACTAGCAACCATATGAGTCAAATGATATTAATGTACTCTGTAATAATGAAATAAATTTAAAATAAATTTAAAAATGAAATACTTAGAAAAAAGCATAATTAAACTATAGATATCATATAAAAATATATTTTGTTAAAGAACAAGCAACAAGAAATATAACATATGTAAAGATGTTCCATACTCTCAAATAAGAAGACCTGGTTTCCTAAAATTATATTCTCAAAATTAATGAAGATTTTAATGGAATTGCATTTATAATCAAAACAAGTAAAGGAAGTTAAGTAATAATAGAATAAATTTAATTTTAAGTAAGCCAAACCCAATGTCCTCCTTTTTCTCATTTAAAATGTGAACTGATAGTATGAACTATTTTAGAGGGTTGTGGAAGAAATAAATCTATCAAAAATGAATAAGCTATGGCTTCACATTTAATCAAAAGTTGTTTATATGTTTTCAAGATCAAAAAGATTCACAAAATTTTAATGTTTTACATCTTCAAAGAGAAGAAAAAATGTATCTTTTAGATGGAGTGTGTGAAAAAAATAGTGTTATGTGAAATGGTTTTTAAATCCTTTAGCTATTTCACAGGTAGGAGGAGGGGGTCACGAAATGGAGATTGTATGATTCCTAAATAAGAACACATTTGCAGGCAAATGTGAAATGGAAATGGATAAATACCGAAGTGTTGTATGAAAGAACTATGTGTAAAACAAAATGTAACCTAATGCCTTCTTGAAAGTTTCTTTCTATGTAAAGCAAATGCAAGCACAGAAAAGAAGGTTGTATCATCTGATGCACCCCTGCATTGTGTTTTCTTGACAGAAAAGTCCAGGTACATGAGTGTGATTCAGAATTACATGTCATTGTTTAGTAGGTTTTGAACAGTTTTCCCTCCCTTCAATGGATCCTTTTCTTCAAACTGATTCTTGCATTCTGGTGTATGCCAACCATTCTGAACCACTCTAGAAAGTCATCGTGGGATCTTTTCTCTCTTTCCTCACTCCCTTTCTTCTTCCTATAAACTCCTGGGAATAATCTTTTTCCTCTATCTGAGGCCAGCCTTGTCTTGGACTCTCAATCAGCTGATTCCGTTTACGTTTTTTCATAATAAGACTGAGAATGCAATATTTAGGAGGTTCTATAAGTGAAAAGAGCACATGTGGACATAACTATTACAACTGTAGTGTTGTTAAGAAACATTTGCAAGAATGGCATATGTAGTTTTCCTGTAATAGTGATTATGTCTCTTTATGTAGTTGTGTCGTTTCGTTAAAATATTTATCTCATCTTACTACAGCTGCCTCTATAATATCCTGTTTTGAGTTTGTCTATTTTTCCATGAATGGATGGGGTTGAAAGCCTAATACAGTAACATATAAAACATCATGGAGTATAGCTCTCATTCATTGAAAGGTACATAACCTAGAACGCCTCACCCACCCAATAACCCCATATTGGGCTTCTACCAATAAAGTTAGCTGAATAATTACCTAAAAATACTTCTAAAACACTAAGCTGCACATGAAAATATTTTTTCCATAGTTGCTTTTCTTTTTTTTTAATAACAGACTTGTTACTTTAAATATCTTTCATTAGTTTAACAGACTTCATTTAAGAAATAAATCCATCTAAATTGTATTGCGTAATTCCCATTAGATCAGCTATAAATAATGTTTAATGAAGTTATTTTTGAGAGTATTTGTCACATTGTTCTATGACTGTCTGTTTGTCTTCCAGTATGTTGAGAAGTCTAAGGCTCTTCCCATCACAACTGGCTCCAGATCCTTGAAGTGCTGTGCCTTTCGGTTGAGATTCTTATGCTGTCTTAACTATATTCTTTGTGCTGCGATTATCATGCCTCATGCAATTCCTTTCACTATTCAAAAGTGATGTAGGCTCCTAATCCATACCATAGAGAGGGTTGGGATTCTAAAGAAAATAAACTGTAAAATATAAAGGAGAATGCAGTGTAAGAGAGGTTTAGACTTTTGTGCAAAATAGACTTACAAGAAAGGGACAGAAGTTGAAAGAGCAAGAGCAAGATATCAAAAGGAAGGATGAGATAGAGAGGCAGAGATCAGATATCTCTGGTTATTTAAGTGGAATGGAGGGGAAGAAGACTTGTTTTCTATGCTTTTTTATGTTAGTAACACCCTAATGTTACCTTAAGAGTTGTTTACACTGATAAATATGATTTACAACTGAATAGTTCTTTCTTCACCTTTTCTTGACTCAATTTTGCAGAAAGCCCAACCTTTTTCTTGTCATTTTCTACCTCAGGTTCTTCCAGGAAGACTCAGGTAATGCTTATATGTTCTACCATTATCTATTTTGCACAGCTTTGTCTACTGTGGGTACTGTGAATATTATTTATTGAAGAATTGTATAGATTCAACTTTACTGTCTTTTATCTTCAAGCTGATTACTAGCTCATTCTAGTTCCATATCATTTTTCTTTAAGCACATGGGCAGTTGATCCTTGACACTTCACTTTGAAACCAAGCTAGTGTCAAATAAAGCTTTATTGAATGAGTAGTGGTATTTAAAAAATAGCACAGAGGGTAAATTAGAGAATCATTTTCAGTGATTACATTTGGATTCATAAATTTTAAACTCTATCTCCAGAGTGCTTGCCTTACTTCCCTAATAAAGGAAGAAATTCCAGGGCCTTAATACTGCACTAGGAGCCTCACAATCCTTCATGATGACCAGTAAACAAGTCCTTCCTGTCCACCTAAATCCAAGAATCAATGTTACGAATGTGTTTTGTTTTGTTTTGTTTTGTTTTGTTTTGTTTTGTTTTGTTTTGTTTTGTTTTAGATAAATACTCTTACAAGGGCAAAACTCCACCTTCCTTATCACATAGGGTCATTCTTCTTATGTATGGATTATTTATTATTAAGTAACACTTTGTGAGTAACCGTGTTTTTAACATGTCTTCATTAGCACAAACTGATACATACCTCTGTCTAACCAGCTATAATTTATATTAATACATATGGGTAATAACCCACTATCCAACATTTATATTCAGATCTGCATTTACTTATCTAAGGACATTAGAGAGTATTTGCCTTATTTTTGTGAGAATAAAATGCCCATTCTGGCAAATTTATTAAATAAAGACAATTGTTTGTAATTACAGCCTCTCCAATTCCAGAACTAAATTTTTAAGACTCTCCAAAAAAAAAGTTACATATTATCTCTTATATTAGTTAGATACAGGCTTGGCTGTTACAACAAAGACCCAAGAGAAGCAATGGTAGACAAGATAGAAGATTATTTCTCACTTATAACAATGTGTGAACAATTCAGGGTAGATATGACATCTCCAGGGTGTTAGAGAAAGGTGTTCTCTTACTTTTTTGCTTGCTGAATGTCAACACCTGGCATGCCTCTTTTTGAAAGCATAATGTGCATATTATACACATTATTTCATACAACTGATCAGAACTAAATCACGTGGCTAAATCTTGCTGCTAAGAAGATGGGCAATGTAGATTTTACCTGTTGTCAATGTACTTATCTCTGCTGAACTATTACTAAAAACAAAAAGGGAACAATGTAATCAGAATCTCTACCATCCTGGACAGAGCTTATATTGTATTAAAGTTTGACCATCAGGATACTGAGAAAGGACAAATACTAGTTTTAGAGGTGCTTTTGAAATAAATGATTTGATAAAATATCAAATTTAAAACCATTTTTAACTATATTGAGAATATTTGTAACCGTCAACTTTTCATGCAAAAATAGAAAACAGTTTACCATTAGGTTGAGCTAAGTTGATATTTTTGAAATTCTGATAAGGTATGAATGCCTCACCCTTTAAGCGTGTGTGTGTGTGTGTGTGTGTGTGTGTGTGTGTGTGTGTGTCTTAAAAACCTCTACATACTTTTTAACTTTATGCACTTCCTTTTATCTCTTTCAGCTACTTTTTATATATTGTACAATATATCAGTCCTTTACCCCTTAATGTGTGTTGAGAATCAATAGCTTTATTTCCTTTATTTTATATTCCCTTTGATACTGAGGTTCCCTTTGTGGTCTTAATCATTCACACTAAAAATAATTGATTGGAGCTGATGAGAGATCCCGATTCTAAAATAATTGTGCAAGAAAAATCCTCAAAAGTACTTGATATATTGAAACTACTAGGAAATTATATTTACAAGATGCCCTGGTCAACTGTTACCTTTATTTCTGTGTTTGGTTAAGGTGAGGATTAAGGGAAATTTGGTTCTAAGCTTTGTCACTATTGAAATGGTACATCTGGCCCTAAAAATGTGTTAGTATAAGGAACTGAGAAACCTCTTGTTAGAGGTAAATATTAAGGAAAAAATATCAACACAGTAACATTTGAAACAAAAACTTAGCAGTCACACAGGAGGGAAATTTTTATGTTAATATATTTGTCATTTGAATTTCTTCTCCAGTCTAGTTCCCTAGGTTCTATGGCAAAGAAGGAGAGAAGTGGTTAGGGGGGACATTGTGCCTAACAGTGAAAGATTATAACAATAAAATATTTTTAAGATATTGAAGTCCACAAAAGCTGGTTATGTCACAGTGAAAAAGAGTATTAACACTGAAATGTAGAGATGTGCTCACTTGTCCGTAGAACAGTGTACCTTGGACACTTCTAGAACATTAGAGGAAGTGGTACCAGCCAATGTGGCAGTGGTACCCAGTGGACATCACAAGTGACAAATGGTAATGTGTATCAGTAGTCACACACAAAGGATGCAGGCAGACATATTAGAACCTCATAGAAGAGGGTCAATGCTGGAGAAGAGAGAAAAATGTTTTCTACAGTAGGCTCCATAAAAATCAAATCCACCTGAGAAATGCTTAAGCACCTGGCAAAGGGTCATATCCTCCAGCCCTATACCCCACATTCTATTAAGTGACTAGAGAACTTCCTGAAATCTACTAGCATTCTTCCCCCAAATTCCTTCATTTAACTTTGAATCAGTTTATCTAACAAATACAAGTAAGTGCTTTCTAATTCCTAGGCATTGTAATAGTGCCAGTTTCTAAACAGTAATGAGCCACAGTACCTGCTCTTGAGGAAAGTCATCTAGATGAGTTCAAGGCAAATAAATGCTTGCGAGTTGTGCTGGTTCTGTGTTCCTTATCTTCTCTTTCATCAGGATAGTTAGGGTTGGGCCAGGTAAAATTGTTTATTGACACTCAATATGTGATGACAACACAAATATTTATCTGTTGTAGATAGATTTGTTTTTTCCCCTTGCAAACTCACTTCTATTTTGAGTGGCATCAGAAAAAAGACAAGATAATCTTGAAACTGATTTTTCAATAATCAATACTGAGATATATATTATGTACATAATTCAGTCCAAAGTTTAAGTCAGTCATTGAATTGAGCATTTCATATATCATGACTTCCTTAGAATATTGGCTATTATTTCTAAATTATGCAGGTAATATTTTGAACTGAAAGATAATTTTTTTCAAAAATTATAAAATAAAATGTATCATATTTTAAAATTTATTTTATATTGAGTTAGAAATTTATGTAACATAAAATGAACCACATTAAATTGTACAATTCAGTGGCATTTAGTACATTCACAGTGTTATCCAACCATCAGCTCTAATTTCAAAATTTTTCATCATCAGTGAACTCCCCATGTCCATTAATAAATCTCTTCCCTTCCACCCTCCCTCAATCCCCTATTAACCACTACTCTGCTGTCTCTATGGATTTGACTATCTGGATATTTCGTATAAAAAGACTCATACCACATGTGACTTCTTGTGTCTGGCTTCTTTTCCTTAGTGAGTTTTTGAGATTCATTCAAGTTGTAGCATGTATAAGTACTTCATTTATTTTTATGCATGAGCAATATTCCATTGCATGGAAGTACCACAATTTGTTATTCATTCATCCATTAATGACATTTGGGTTGTTTCTACATGTTGGCTAATGTAAATATTGCTCCTGTGAATATTCATGAACAAATATTTGTTTGAGTACCTATTTTGATTTCTTTTGAGTATAAAATTAGGAGTGGAATTGTTGGGTTAATGTTTAAACATTACTTATGTTTAGCTTTTTGAGGAACCACCATTTTCCATAGTGATTGTGCCATTTTACATTCCCACCAGTAATTGTACACACGTTCCTATTTATATCCTTCCCAACACAATTTTTTTATACCCATTCTAGTGGGTATGAAGTGTGTTATCCCACTGTAGTTTTGATATGCATTTCTTTAGTCAGCAATGATGCTGAACATCTTTTTTATGTGTATGTTGGACATTCATATATATTCTTTGTAGAAATGTCGATTCAAGTCTTTTTCCCATTGTTTTTATTAGTTTCATGTGTACAAAGCAACATAAGTTAGACATTTGCATCTCTCACAAAGCGATAACCCCCCTCCCTCAAATGCTATACTTGTGTGATATATATATATATATCTCCTTCACACATTTTTTTTATTGAGTCTTTTGTCTTTGTTGTTGTTGTTGAGTTGTGAAAGTTCTTTATATTTCTGGATACTAAATCCTTATGAGATAAAGATTTGCAAATATTTTTCCCATTCTGTAGGTTTTCTTTTAATTGTTTTGATAATGTTTTTGATATATACATACATGTTCTATATCAGAGGATATATATGTAAATATATGTATATATTATATATGTATATATTATATATGTGTTTATATATTATGTATCAAAGGGATATATATAAATATATAAAATATATTATAAATAAATATATATCTAATGTATATACATAAATATATATACATTATATATATATACATATATATATATATATTTCAATTCATCTGTTGTTGTTGTTTTTTTTCCCCTTCTTTTTTTTTAACGGTGTTTTTAGTATCAAAGTTAAGAATCCACTGCCAAATCTCAGGACATGAAAATTGATCCATATATTTTCTTCTAATAATTTTATAGTTGTAGTTCTTATATTTAGGCCATTTGCCAATTTTGAATTAATTTTTGTATATGGAGTGAGGTAAGAGTCCAACTTTATTCTTTTGTATGTGGTTATACAGTTTCTCAGTACTCTTTGTTAAAGATTTGTAATTTTTGAATGAATTGGCTTTTTTTGTATTTATGATTATTATTTAGAATTATAATAAACAATAAGAATACTTTGATTTAGGAGTTTTCATAGCTTCTGACATCATTCCAAATCTGCCTGTAAAAGCAGCATTGCAGGATAGCTATGACAAGAACATAAGCAAAATTATTTCATCAACCAATTGATAACTACTTAATACATAAATTAAAAATAGCCACTGGGACCACAAAAGACTGCAATTATTGTCAAGTCAATTTAGTCAATTGAGATGTTAGCCAACACTTACTATGAATGTTCTTATATTCATTAACCACTATTCCTAAGATATACTAATAGACAGATGTCTGAAAAGGCCATTGAATAAATATGCAAAGCTTTGAAACAGTCAGAACTCAGATGAGAAGTACTTCTCATCCATGTTTATGCCAGATGGCTTGTTGTTCTATTAGGCCCAGACTAATTATTTTAAAGATAAATGCCTCTTTACATTATAATATTTTAAAATATCATGTGTGTATTCAGAAAGTAAAGGACATAATTTCAAACAGAATTAAAAAAAACAAAAAAACACCACAAAACATTATTTTAGAGTGAGCCAAAGGTATTATTATTGTAAAATTCAAGTGTCAAAATATTTTTAATAGGAAGACAGTTCAACCGTAACCCCAAATAAAAATATAAATAACTAACCAAATGATTTCATATACGAAAGACAGACAGGGTGGAAAGTTTGCAAACTTAATTGTCCGACCTTGTATATTTTCGATTTAAGACTGAAGAAAACTGAAAGCAAAGATGTGAAAAACAGATCACTTTCTTTAATGTCATGAGTTATTAACAGTGAAAAATTACAATGAATAAAACACCAGAAATCTTCTCCTCCAGGCCTTAACTGTGGCTGCTCTACCTGCCTGGATGACAGCTATCTGAATATAGATATCTGCATGAATTGTTCTTCCTATTCTTCTTGTCTTCCTTATCAGTGTCACATTTTATTATAACGAAGGGTATTTGTGACCAAGCATTCCCTAGCACTCTCTCCAGTTTTATAATGAGGGTTCATTTAGAAAATTAAAAACTTAACTTTGGTACCATACTATTAGCTAAATAATATAATTTATTCAATTTTCTCTAGTTTTTCTACTTATATCCTTATTTTTGTTCCAGCATCCAATTCAGGATACCATGACACTTTTAGATACCATGTCCCTTTATTCCTTCCCACCTCTGATATTACCTTAGGCTTTACTTGTTTTTCATGACCTTCACTCTTTGGAAGAGATTTGGTCAGATATTTTTTTTCCATTCAGTTTGGGTTCATCTGATATTTTCTCATGATTAGAGTAGGATTATGGATGTGGGGGAGAATATCATAGAGGTGAAGAGTTCTTCTATCACATCATATCAGAGAAACATGATATCAACCTGATCACTGATGGTCCTTTGAACTCGTGAATGTGGTTTCTCACATATTTATTCATTGTGATGTCATTATTTTTCCCTATCTACACTCTATTCAAGTTTCTACATGCTGCCTATACTCAAGAAGAGGGAAGTTAAGCTCTAACTCCTGAAGGAGAGGTTATCTATATTTAGATTTTGGAATTCTGTTATAAGGGAGATGTTTCTTCTACTCCACTTATTTATTTATTCAAATATATATATATATATATATATATATATATATATATTTGAATATTATAACTATATATAGCTATATATATATAAAACTATATATATAACTATTATATAGCTATATATAGCTATATATGTGTACATATATACATATATATATATGGCTAATGCCTTAAATATTTATTTTATTCTTTGGGTTATAGTAAGATACTATCATTATTTATTCCTCACGTTTTCCACCTTTGGACCTCTTTCAAGCTGGTCCTGTGTCCCTTTGACATACACACTCCCATCAGTTTATAAATTTATTTATTTATTTCTGTTTGTTGGTTGGTTGGTTGGTTGGTTTAGTACTTTCTTACATTCTGGCAGTCTAAGATACCACAGGCTCCTATTGAATTTTCCCTGACCCAGATCTACAATCTTTTATCTGAAGAGCCTGATTCCTTATATAGCTGTTTCACTTGTTTACTTTCTTTTTCTTTACACTGAAATGTAAGTTCAATGTAAGTAATATTTTGTTTATTTTGTTACCTGCTGCTTCCTCGGTGCTAAGCACAGTACCTGGCACATAGTAAGCTTTCAATTATAATGTAAAATAGGTGAATGAACAGAAAGAAAATTAAGTTCACTCTATACTTACTTATCATAACCACAGTTTTCAAATGCTTTTCATCATTTTTCCTCAAAAATTTTTCTACAAAAAAAAAATAAAAATCTAACCAGAAAACGTGGACCATCATTCAATTACCTTGCTTACAGGGCTTTCATAATAACTAAGTTTTTTTACAAATGTGACTAATGCTGCTAGAATGGCCCTGGCATTTTTAAAAATAGGTATTTCTCCTCCTTTTCCTCCTTCTCCTCCTTTCATCATTGTCATCATCACATCATCTGATTGAGTTTTGAGCTTTGGCCACAGCAGTGGAGGAATTCTACTCTCCTTTTTATGAGCTAAACAGACTTTTTCCATTATTTCTCCACGACTAATATGATGTTTTCTTCATCTGTCTATCATAATTGTTATTACTTTGATGAAACCAAAGAGGGTCTAATGAATTAATTACTGCATACCTGTTGATGTCAAATGTCTGAACCCTTTTTCAACGTCAAGAAAAAAAAAATAGGAGAGAAAAAGGGAGACAGGCAAAACTATTAGACTTTATATCAAATGAAAGTTTACTTTGCAATTTGCAAATGTTACAATGGTTCTAGTCTATTAGCCTTGAACATTCTACCATTTTTCTTGAAATATTTGGTAACCACACACATTGAAAATGTCACATTTTTTCACCTCACCAAGAAACTCTATAAAGTTCTAATTGAATGTCTTTCAAAGTCATATCAGCCAATGCAGTTTAATCTTTTTAATTATGCAAAACTAAGTTTACTGTCAGAAACAGATATAAAAAGTACCTATAAAAATTGAGAAATCACTAAAATGGAAAGTTTACTTATCAATGCAATTTTGTTATTCCAGCACAAATTTCCTGATTGTATCAGGTACTGACATGTCTTAGAGGGGTTTGTTTTCATTAGTGGAGATAATATATATGGTAGAAATTGATAAAAAGAGATATATTACCATACCAGAAAATGCTGACTCCAAAATTGGTTTCCATCACAATTTTCACACTATATACATAATCTAGTATGTAATAGTGCTTTAGTCATCTGCGGTTTGATTCCTTTCCATAAATACTTGCATTGCTCATAAAGCATGTGAATTTTGTCAATATTTTAGACTGAGGTTGTGATAGATGGTGATAAATAACTAGCTAACATTAAGAGAATTGGAAATAATTCCAAAAGGTAACCTGAACTTTTAAAACTTGAAATTATTATCCTAAAAAAAAAAAAGGTTTTGTTTTTCATATCTTTATTTATAAATGGCTTAATCTCTGGGTAGAAAAATGCATGAAAAAAGACCAAAATGAAGACTTACTAAATGTATAAAGCTTCTCTAGTCTAAGTATTGATGTTGTTAGGAAAGCTGCATTTCTCCCTCCTCCTATATTAACTTTAACAAGATAAGATTAATTAATCAGATCACAATGCAACATTAGTCACTGACTTATAGAGTGTGTGGAAAGATTTCACCATTGTTGTATATCAAATGAATCACTGGATTCTAAAATCTATAATGGAGAGTTTATCCATACAAGACTTAAATTATTGTGTATATAAATAGATTTTCTCCTCTCTCTCTCTCTCTCTCTCTCTCTCTCTCTCTCTCTCTCTCTCCCCACCCCTTTTCTTTTTGAAAATATGGATATTCTTTGTTTTTGGCCCTGCCACATTTTATGCAGAGTATAGTTATATTTTTTGTCTACTTCCCTGAAAGGTGCTGTATTGAAAGTATCTGGATAACACAAATTCAAGTTCTTGAAGTAAAGATGAATAATGTATTCAGTAGCTTTTGAAATACTAACCTGGTTTTACCTTGGTTTCTGATCATTCCTGAATGATAAGCATTTAATACTATTTGCTATGAAATTTGTTTTCATTATTTTCATCAGTATATTCTGTGCTCAGTATAATTTTGGTTGTTTTTGCTGTTGTATTTATGTATGGGTGTGTGTAGGAGGGTTTTAATGAGGATTAATTTTCTTACTCCGTATTATTTTTTGGTACCATCATTGCTGACTTCAAAATAAAATACAGGGATTACTTAGTACAAACACTAGAGGGATATATTAGCAGACCTTCATAAATTTAAAAATTAATAACTTCTCTATTGCATGTATTTCCCTTCTGTGCTATATAATATAAAGGCCAAGATAGTGACTATATAGCAATATATACTAAGTGAATACTTGACTAAACACAAATGTTAATGTATTTGCTTCTTCATACATTATTTTCTCACAGGTTGATTCATGTCATTCTTCTATAATTTTTTTTTTTAGAATGCAGTATAACGTTATTGATTCTTTCATACTGTAATGTAGTTTGTTCTACGTAGTATGTCTCTCTACTATATCTGAGCTTCTGGAAGAAAGAAACAAGACCATCCTTACATTGCATAGGGGCTATCTACTGCTTTGTTGATATGGAGAAGTTCTTAAACATTTTTCAGTATTTTCATGCATAAGGATACTTTTCATAAAGGCATAGAACTTTGATCTAGAAATGTTCCTTCCTTCACAAAATAAAGAAAAACAATCTAAGCAAAATAGAATAAAGTAGGTAGAAGTGCTGTGTTTCCCGGAAAATAAAACTTAACCGGAAAACCAGCAGTTGCATGATTTTTCAGGATGACATCCCCTGAACATAAGCCCTAATGCATCTTTTGGAGCAAAAATCAATATAAGACCCGGTCTTATTTTCAGGGAAACACAGTAAAAAAGTAGGGGAAAGGGGAGGATTACATGTGGGAAGTTGATTATTGCAGAGGCTAAAGTCACTTATAATTTTCAAATATCTTAGTAATTGAATTGATGTTTTCCAGATTTAAAAATTTAGCTACTTAATACTCTGACTAAGTTTTTACCAAAGTGAAGTATGTAGGCATTGCTGTGAGTATATCTGGAAAAGTTCTTCAGAAGGAAAAAAGTCACAAAGTTACACACCTTTTGTACTTTCCTTTTATTCCTGCTTTCCTGGCTTAATCCTTCCTCTTATAATTATTTTCTAAGTGTGAAGATAAGAACTGTTAATGCTCTAAGTCTAAATTCCTTTATTCAAAATTTATTTTTTTTGTTTCTGCCAATCACATAAACTTTAGGACTCAGTTTTCACATGTGAAAAATTAGAGGAATTGAACATAATTTCTAGGATGTATTTTTGTATTTTAGTCATAACTCAGGGAGGTTATAAATGCAGTAAAACTTTGTTTTATTTTTTTTAGCAGAGTCCTTCAGATGAAGTCTAATTTGTGTTCTATTACATTTCAGCAATGTTGCAGTGATATCAGATATCAGTAGTAATTCTTTTGGATTACTATATCATTTACTGCTCAGTTATAGGTAACAGAAACCATTGTAAATTCAAATGGATTTTACTATTAAATCAGATGAATTTAAATCAGAATGAATTTTTCTATTTAGAATGAGATGTTTACAACATTGTTTGAAGGGTTGGAAGAGTAAATTCTGGGTCAGCCTTCTAAAATCATGGAAGAACTGGCCAAAAAAGGGAACTGCTACCTCTGTTGTAATCAAAAAGCTCTTCTAGTCACAACTAACAAAACTGTTAGCTCTACAAATTTATCTTAGCTGCAATATAAAGATCAGGAATGAGCTCTCAAAATTGTTGGTCCTGGAGTCATTCCCTGTCTGCTAGCATCACAAAAGTAAAATGATTCCACTTTGCTGCTGTAATCCTCACTTTTCTCTTCTGTGAATTTGTCTGTCTTAGGTAAATATCTTCTAAACGAATTCCAGTTTACCTGAAAAGGAGCCTAGGAATTCCAATTTTGGTTTTCTTGTAAATGCAGTCTAGCAATGTACAGTTGCAATTTTGACAAACATTAAGCAAACTAATTTACCATATTCACCACAGTCACTTAAGTCTTTGACTTAATAGATCAATTAATAAAATAATATTAATAATACTTTTTTTCAAAAAATTCCTGTTTCTATCTTCTTACTCTTATCAGTACCAAAACTAAAAATTTCCTCTTTAGAAATTAATTTGCTCTCTGTTTGCCCCAATTTTCTGTGCTAAAATATTGTACTTTTGCGTGTTACAAATATATACCAATATTTAGCTCCAAGCCATGACCAGAAGTCTTTTTAATGCAATCAGTTGAAAAACAAATGTGTTTCAAACATTTACACATCAGTTAGTGGTGTTTATGTCAGCCTTCTCTTTTCAAGGCACTGACAGTGTGCTTGAACCCTGTTAGGTAAAAGAAAAATAGAAGGATCAAGAAAATAAAGATATTAAAATCTTAAAATAAGATGCAAAAATTTATAATTTAGATATAGAATTAAAAAGAAAATTTGAAGCAAATTATTAACTCAAAGTAAAGAAAAAAATCATTGAAATGTAAAAGTAAAAAGAAGTTAAAAATATTAGATGGCCATATTCAAGTATAAAAACCTATTAAATTATAAAAGAATCTATAATAATGTAAGAAAGTCATTTTCTTGGTCACTGATAATGGTAAAAATGAAAAATTTAAAACAAAGCTGTCCACAATATGTAATATATTCTGGACAAATACATATTTTTTTTTAAGTATGCCTGTCTGCAGAAGGAACATCTCTGCTGTGAGTTATGCATTTGAAAGATTGTGCTTTTAAATTCTTATTGACATACTTAAGCTAAAGAGATGATAAAGTACTCTGTTGACAGCCTTCCTACAACATTGCTTTTATTTCATGCATCTCAGCAGGAAACATATAAATCAAAGAATGCAATTCTCTTACTTGAAATAGATATGTGTAGCAAGTATTTGCTACACATGAGGCAGATGGGTGGGCAGGAATTGTATTTAGCTTTCCTTGGTTGTGGAAACTGTTGCCATCTATCTTTACATGAAATAGTTAATGGGAAACTGTAAAGAACCAGGAATTCTATTAGGAAGGAATCTTAAAATAATAGTCTCTGGCCTCAAAACATAGTATTTTTTGTTTCCTGATGTATACAGACAATTGAACTGTTGTAATGGTTCTTTAGTAGAATTTTATCTGCACTTCTGTAACAAAACCCATTCTCACATTTTAGGAAGAACATATTTAAAACACATGAAAGGGAGGGGAAACATGTAGACCATTTAATTATGTATTTAACCACAGAAAATGTTTACGAGTTAAAATCAGAAGAGACAGGTTTATGTGAAAGAATGAAGACCCTCCTGATGAAGCTCGAGTTAATTAGCCTGTATGTTTGTTTTCTTTTATGCAGTGCATTCTCTTCAAAATTAGGTAAGAGGATAAAAATGCTGGAAGGAAGGAAGAGACTTCAGACACTCAAAACTTCTCCTTTTGTTTAAATTCCTTTTAAAATATACAAACAGGAAATTATTTCAAGTTTTTTGGTTTGTTTGTTTTGTTTTTCTAACAGACACTAACAAATCCTTTCTACTTTAAATTAGGGAACATACGTTATGCTTACTTTATGCCAGGCATATCACCAAGGACTTTACATTAACAAATTAATTTAATACTTCTGAGAACACCCATGAGAAAATTAGGTGATTTCCTCCAGGGTACTGATGCAAAATTGAGGGCAAGGGTGATCAAGTGTTCAGGGAAACACCAACATGTTACGGAGCCAGGATTTGGGATCATTGGGTGATGCTCTTAACCATTGCACCATGTTGCCTCTGGAATATTGATGCTCTGTCGTGATCTCTAGTGACACTACTCACAGGAGGTAAAAAAATGGAAATGGAGACTTATTTCTGATTTCTTGGGAATACATGTATCATTGCCTTCAAATTATGCTTAAGCCAATCTTTTGAACTTCGTTTTCTAGCTTAATTCTATAAATTGTGATAAGTTTCTTTCCAGAGATATGAAAGCCTTTTTCTTTACACAGCTTCAAAATTACAAAATGTTAAAAGATATTATAAATTAAAATATGCACAGGTCTTAAAATTGATATTTCAGCGTGAATGTCCCCCCAAAAGGACAAATATAAGGTAAAATTTGCCAGGACATTACAAATGAACCATAGAATGAATATATGTATATATATGTGTAGTACCTCGGTTTTTTATATATATATATATATATATATATATATATATATATATATATATATATATATATATATATATATATATATATATATATATATAGAGAGAGAGAGAGAGAGAGAGAGAGAGAGAGAGAGAGAACCTCGGTTTTCGAACGTCTCCGTTGACAAACATTTCGGTTTATGAACACTGTAATTTTATGAATCTATGGTATCACTAGATAGTAAAATTCATGCTAAATTTGCAGTTTTAGCGGTTGGTTTTAAAGGTCTGGAATGGATTGATCCATTTTGCATTACTTTATATGGGGAAACCACGCCTCGCTTTTCGAAAGTTTCAGAACTTGAACAGTCTTCCAGAACAGATTATGTTAGAAAACCTAAGTAATATGTGTGTGTGTGTGTGTGTGTGTGTGTGTGTGTGTGTGTGTGTGTACATATACATATATATAGATGGTGGGTACCCAGAACGGGTCACCCCAAGATTTACCTCTGTGGTATGCAGACTGTTTTGAGCTGAAGGCAGTTTTAGCCACAGACTCAAGAGAAACTTTTGCCCCCGCCCCCACCTTAATAGAATTTGAATTAGAGGCCTTGCCCATAAGAGATTATCAGACATAACTTCTATTGACCTGTTTATAGGGCAGGGCAAACTTCTGTTTACTAAAAGTCTGCTCTTCTTATCATCGTGCAATGACCTTTGGAAACCCCAAAGGAACAATACCTCATCCCTACCTGCCCCTTTCCACTTCTGAATCTCTCATTCATGTGGGGTCTTTGAGTCTCTCATGAATGTGGGGTTCCCATACATATGTGTGTATCAAATTTGATTATTTTCTCTTTCCAATCTGTCTTATGTCTGTTTGATTAGACCAGCTAGAAGAACCCTGGCAGTAGAGGAAAGTTTGTTCTGCCTTCACTATATATATATATATATATATATATATATATATATATATATATATATATATATATATGATCCTGGTTATTGAAATCATAAGGATTTTTTTTTTAATTATAGAATTAGAATCTCTGAAAGGGAAGTAGGTAATCTGCATTTTTTAAAAATGAGTACCTGTCATTCTGATGCACACTGGAGTTGGAAAGCCACTGATTAAGATTTTATGTTAACAATCAAACATCTGTTGACTGTCTACTATATCTAAGTTGGCTACCAAGCAATGGGCATGGAATAATACAATTTACCTTCAGGGATATTTCATCCTTTTAAAAGACATGGAAATGAAAAGTCAAAATTATACAAAACATGTTTTAGCATTCTAGTCAACTGTCAATTTGTCTGACTTCATTAAAATTGTATTTATGTCATCGGTTATTACCAAACAAATAAATTGACACTAGAGGAACAACAGAACTAATTCAGATTACATTATGATACAATAAAATATAAATGGTTATATATTCTTTTAGTTAGTCTTGCTTGATATTCTTTTGTTCTATAATTTCTATTATGTTACACAGAAAAGGTAGAGTGGGATACAATTGTAGTAATCTATTACTGTCCTGCCAGCTACTAATAGCAAATGTTTGCCTCAAAAACTCAGAGATTATTAACACTAAGAACATTGATAACCTTGATTCTCATTTTCCAATCGTCTGGAAAGGTGGTTATTGAACATCTTTTTTATCATGTTCAAGTGTGAAAGTATTGTTCTTTCAATACATGTATATTCCTTGCTGTACGTGTTCTAAAGGCTATAAGTGTAAATTTATTTTTCCATATTCTCAGTGGATCTACACAGAATTATTTTCCTTTCCCTTTGCATGCAATTTGATGCTTTTCATATTTTAAAACTCTATACCTGCATGTATACCTCTACACCATATGTTGTTTTCTCCTTGTCCTCATTTTTTTAACCATTTCCCCCCTTACTTGCCATCACATTGGCCTCTTGCATGCTACCACCTTAGGGAGCTTGCATTGGCTCTTCTCTCTTACTAGACAGTTCCTCAGATATCTGCTTAGCGAACTCTCTCACCTTCACATATTTGCTTAAGTGTTACCTTCTGAATGAGCTCTAATCTGAATGCCTTGTTTAAATTATAAGCTCACTACTTCTCCAACACTGCACTATTATTCAGACCATTTTTATACTGTTTTAGTTTTTCCATATTACTTGTCCCTTTCTAACATACATAAATTTTTAAATTTAATTTTAAGTATTGTATTTCTTCCTTCCATATTACTTATCATTTCCTAATATACATATTTTTTAAAATTTAATTTTAATTATTGTATTTCTTCTTTCCTAAAGGTCATTTCCAGGAAGTAATGATTTTTTTTACATCTGTTAATTAATGTATCCCAAATATTCCAGCTTTGAACAGAGCATAATGATAATAAATGAACATTTCACCTGGATTATATACTTAGTTAACCAGGCACTAAACTTTATCTAAAGATGTTTTTACTTGCTTGTCTGTTTCTTTATGTAATTGCATTGGATATATTGCATTACCTCCTTTTTATACTTTTTCATAATAAGAATATAACAAATAAATGAGCATTCTTTATAGTAAGCAAATATTCCATTATAAATTATTGCTAGGATTAGAAAAAAAGTCAAAAATCAAAATGTTGCATACCAGATCTTAACTGGTTATCTGTGTTATAAATTTATAGGCGACTTTGTTGTTTATCTTTAATTTCAGAGTTTCTTTTTTCCCTCTAAAGAGCATTACTTATGTATAAAGAATAATTCAACTCTCCTATTTATATGAGATTGCTGAAACATATTATGGAAATACATAAAATAATCAAATCAACTATTCAATACAAACTGCAGAGACCTAAGAAATACTAAACCACCATGAAAATTTCAGATTGAAGTTTACCTGCAAAATATTAGCTGTATTTCTTTAATGAAGATTACAAATGCCATTTATAATAGATAAACATGTCTCAACCAAAAAGAAAAAATTCTTTTTGTAGATAAGCTCTAGATGAAATTCTGCCTTTTGCAAATTATTGTGTGTAATCTATTGTCTGTACTAAATTATGATAATAATAAAAGTAGAATGTTCCCTGTTGAATAATGTATATTAGGTTGGTACAAAAGTAATTGAGGTTTAAATGTTAAAAATAATTGCAAAATCCGCAATTACTTTTGCACCAAGCTAACACTCTATCTGTAAAGGCTGTAAATCGGAAATGCTAAAGTTCAAGGATAACATTTCTGATGCTATATTTAAATTAGAGTATAGGAATGAAGGAACTCATGATTATAGAGCAACTTGACCAATTTATCACATTTTTCAGAAATTAACTTAAGATTTATAATAACTTAAATATAGAGGTTTGATCGGTGCATTTATTACTGCTTTTACTGACACCAAATATCAGTGATGTTCAGCGATTTCTTCCAAACAATGGGAATACTTTAGCAATTATCTAGCACCCTTTGAGTGTTGTGAGAACCAGAGCACATGAAGTTTGCCAAGAGTTATGATAGCTCAGCTTGGTGTATGTTACTAAATCTGAAGCTCTTTATATAGTAATTCAATCTACAAATAGAAATATAGATAATGTGTACAAATTACTGTAGTAACTGAATTCAGAGGCTCAGTTTTTAAGTTATGTATCACAACGAGAATTATTTGAGTTGATTTAAATTTGTATTGTTAACATCTACTTTGTTTGCTGTTGAATCACAATGCATGTTATTAACTAAAAGAATCTCCACTTTGTGAGACATTTTAGTTTTCTTCTTCATTAAAAAGCAGGAGCAAAGAAAAAGTTTCTTTTACAGAAGGGATATGGTACGATGCATTGTTCTGTTAAATATTTCACAGGATCAATCATGCAGTAGATTAGAAGAGAAAGATACAATAGTAAGGTAATACGGAAGTGAGTTAGTAGGGTGATGTACCAACTGATTAAAAAAAAGAAACTGTGATAGCAAAAGATGAGACAGAGTACAAGAAAAGTAAGAAAGAGTTTACAGTTAAAAATATATTTGGACATAATTAGAAAAGCTAAAACAAACATAAAATTCATGCCCTGAGAGAAAGAAGTGGATTCAAAGGGTTAAAGCCAGTTTTCTAAAAATCTTCTAATGCTGAGGAATTTTTCATTTGTTTAAAAGTGAAATGTTTGCAGAATTTGTATATTTTATAATATATATACACACATATATTTGGCTGCAGATTAAATGAAATGATTAAAATGATTTATGCTGACATCCAGCTGACAAACACTGATTAAACATCCTCCCTTCTGAAACATACTGTGCAGATGTTTAGAGTGTAACTATGAACAAGGCAGACAGGTCCCTATTGTCTTAGAGTTTACAATGTAGCAGACAAGACATGCTTAAAAATAACAAATAATTAAACTTTTGAATAAGCAAATGGTATCATGGAAAACCTGATGGTGCTATGGGATCATACAATAAGGAGATCTTAACCAATCTTGTAGGAGGGTCAGGGGTGTCCTGCAAAATTGTAGTATTATCTGAAATCTAAATGGTGAGGAGGTAAAGAGAAGAATCCCCAGTGTAGGAATTCTTCCAGTTGCTGAGTATATCTGGTCTATTCCAATTACGCATTCTGTATCCAGGAAAATAACTGCAGGATGGATTTGGGAACCTACTGAACTCACTGTGAGATGGTTCTGAGCTAATCCTTCATTGATCACCTGACCTCCATAAGTTTCTGCTTTGACCGGCAGACCACAGGGACTTTGTGGGTCTCTTGGAATTAGTGGTAGTTCAGAGCCAGTGTTTACCAACACCAAAAAGGTCTACGTATTTCCTTTTCCCCAATGCAGTCACTCTGGTAAAAGGCCCATATGTCCCTTTGGGGAAGGCAGGGGATGATTAACAGTATGCATTTGTTTGTAGTTCAGCGGGGTCCTTCCTCAAGGGAACTCTGTCTCTTTATTCAGGGATTCTGGTTCTGTTTACCTTGTTCAAGTTTGGGAATTAATTAAGGGGTTTTGAATCTCAGTTTTGATTATTCAAGTTGGACTTTTTTCATTTTTGTTCATCAGCTCTCATTTCCTTCTTATATGACTTCAAATTGTCATCTGCCTCCACGACTCTTTTTAAAAAGTTACCAATGTCCTCTGTTGTTAGGTTTACTTTTAGTCATCTTATATGATCCCTCGGCAGCGTTCTGCACAGTGCACCTCTCTCTGCTTCTTAAAACACCCCACTCTATTTCACTGAAAATAGAAGAGATTTAACAAAATGTACATTTAATTATGAAATTACACTACTCAAAACCCTTTGATAGCTTCATATATATATATATATATATATATATATATATATATATATATATATACATCTTAAGAATAGACTCCTAAATTCTTAGAAGTCTCTTCATGTGGTCATCTCTCATTACTCTAATTGTATTTTCTTTAGTGGTTGAAAAACGTATTACATAAAATATGACCTGTTTCAAAATAACAACTTATGAAACTAACAAACTGTTAATCTCCAAAATGCACTAGAACTATTTGAAAGACATGAAACTTCATTTTACATTAAAGCAAGCTTGTAGAAATATTAGTCTAAATCTGACATGGCTCATGAAGAGTACTTAGTGAATGAGAAAACTAAGGGCAACACAGAAGATATTTGATGAATGGAGGAGATTATAAAACAATAAACTCTTAGAGGAAAGAGAAGATTCCCAGTTCAAGAGTTAGAGGCAGATCCCCAGATTGAGGAGAAAGGGGAAAATAATGCCTGGAGGGAAAAAAATATTGTAAATCAATTCTGACACAAAATTATGCTGAATCAGTGCCACTTGAGACTTCACTAAGAAATAAAATCTTCTCATTAAATCCATTGTCACCCCCAATCAAGAATTCCTATGAAAAATTTCAAATACTCAGCAAAATATGAAGACACCACAACTATGGTCAACAGAGAATTGGTCAGAGGCTCTTCATTATGAAAAAGAAAATGTCAAAAGAAGGAAGGATATTAGGAGTGTTGAGGGGAGAAAGATTTTTTTTTTTTTTAAGTAACAGAAATTAATGCATAAATGAATGCAGAAGAGATGAGTCCCATAGACAATAAATATTGATGATGTTGGAGATAGAAAAATATAAAAGTGAAAACAAGAGACAGAAAGAAATGGAAATCAGGATACAGGAGAAAGAAGGACAACAGATCACTCAATACAAAGTAATATTTTACTTTTATGAAAATGCAAGGGATGCATTTCTTATTTTATTCTTTTCAATCAGTAGGGAAACGACATTCTCCTGATTTCTTTGCAATGTTGAAATCACATAGTTTCAGTATTGCAATAGTCACTGTCCTGTAATATGGCTGTTGCATTTATGTGTGTACAAATATATGCAGAACAGTCCTTCTCAAGAGAGGAATTTTCCCGCTTGACATCTTCAGTCCACTTCATCTAACACCTGACAATACCACTATTGGCAGTCATGTCATCATGCTTTCTCCAGGCATTTAGGGATGCTATTAGGCCTTAGGTTTTTTTGTAGCAAGAAAGGATGTATACTTTGTACTTTTTCTCATGTCGTATTTGTCAGCCTTTGTGTGAAATTATTGTCATGTTCTCATAGACAAGTTGTCAATGAAATTTGAAGGAAAGAGATGAGCACTATAGATATTTCAGTGGAAACTGGCTTTTAGGCAGAAGAAGGAGATCCAAACATACAGATACAACAATTGCTTTTAAAGTGCTTGTCCTCATGTCATTAAGTATATAAAGATGGAAAGGTAAAAACTAGTATCAAAATAAAATGCAGAGATATACATATATATATGGACAGCAGTGAAATGAAGTGAAAGGAGAATGTACAATACAGAATAAAACTTTTAAGATGAAGAAAACAGAAATTTATGAAGAGGAAGAAGAAAAAGTAAACTGGAAAGAGTAAACAGAAAAGATGCACCAACGCATTTAGAGGACCCTTATCATTCTACCTGCATAAAATAAACTCTTCCCGTTTAGTCATTTCATTTTGATTTTATTTGAATATATATGTATAATATATACATAAATATTTGAATAATATATATTTTAAAATATACATATTTTTAGAATATATATATATACATATATACACATATATATGTGTGTATATATATTTACATATATATATTATTGGTTCAGGCATTATAAAGATTTGTAGAAATGAATTATTAGCTAGTTAATATATTAGAAATAGTTTTTGATTGTTCAGCAAAACACAGTCCTGAGGTAATAAAATTAATTAAATCTCTTGATTTATAAAGTTATTTACAAATTGCATCAACATACATCTTTTTATCTAATTATCCTATCAATCTGGGAAATATACAGAGCAAGTGTTGTATGTTACAGATGAGGAAATTGAAACCCAAGACACAACATTAATAAACAATGGGAATGGGACTAGAAAACTGGTTCTCTTCCTCCCGCCTAGGCCTCTTACTAATTTCACAATACAACTCTAACTGCATTAGGAGAGGCAATTATTGGTAAGAAGAGGAATGTAATAAACACATAAATAAATGAACAAGCAAGCAGAACTATAGTATGAGAGTAAAAATGTATGGATATTATCCAGAAACATCATAGTGATACCCCTGAATATTTCTTTGCAAAAAAAAAAAGATGTAAATGATGAAAAGGCTATGTGAGACATGAAAAAGGGACAGTAGGCAATAAGTGTGATGCTCAATTTTATCACAATTCTCCTTGGTGAGGTAAGCTATAAAATATTCTTTTACAAAGTCTATTTTAAGGGTGCATGAGTCATGGTTCTCCAGCAAAACAGAACCAATAGGAGATATAGATGTAAAGAGCTATATAGTATATATTTATGTATCTATCTCTCTATTTATCTGTAGAGATTGGTTATTATATTATTATAAAGAATTGGCTTACATGATTCTGGAAGCTGGCTAATCCAAAATGTGTAATGTGGGGCTGGCAGGCTGGACACCCAGGTGAAACAGTGTTCCAGTTACAGTCCAAAGCTTGGCAGATTAGAGCATCGGAAGAGTCAGGGGACTTATGAAGGCAGCCTGCTGTCAAATTCTCTCTTGCTGCAGGGGAGGTCAGTCTTTTTGTTCTATTTAGGCTTTCAGTTGATTGGGGGAGGCCTGTCCACATTATAGATGGAAATCTGCTTTACCCAAAGTTGACCAATTAAGTGTTAATCTCATCTGAAAACACCCTCCCATTTGACACATGAAGTTAACCATCACAAAGGATATATCCTCAATGGGAAGCTAAACATCAAGAGATGAAAATTGTGCTCTGTATGTTCCAATTGTTTTTTTTTGTTAATTACTTAATAAATATTTACTAAGTAGCTACTGATTGTCATGCCCTCTTCCAGGCTTTAAGGATGTAATGGTGAAACTAATAGACAAGGCTCTGACCCTCATGCTTTTTATATGGTCATCATCACTGATAATTTAATACTGGGGCAATGACATCTGAATGACTTAGCAGTTTAAAGCAAAAGACCACTTTCCCCAATGTATACATAAGACCTTCTTCCTCATTGGTAGATTGTTCTTTTGGTATCCTTAGTGATATAAACCCATTGACAACTTATGACAGGTAGAAGCATTTACAATGGTTAGAGAGACGTTTATCTCTGAACACCTACGCTGGGAGAAAGCAGAATTAAATATTTTTTAAAATTTCTGTTTTGATTGTATTGACCTTATTTTTTCCAAAGAACTTTACAGGGAGATAGAATCTCGTTAAAGTACTTCTTGTCTTAATATATTAAGTCTGACAGTATTGAAAATAACTTTGAGAGGTAGTATACATATATATGAATATTGCATTTTGTAACATATATTTGCTCCAAATATAAAACAAAGCAGTTACTATAAACTAAAATGTTTAGTTTGCGGGGTTTGGGACTTATTAAATTATTTAATATTAATAAATTTTATTGAGGCTGATACTTATTCCTGGAAACTTAAAAACAAACATATTTTATCCAGGAATGTTTGTTTATTGAAATCTATACCCTCTGCATTAGTTTCCTAAGTCTGTGACAAATTACCACAAATTTGATGGCTTAAAACAGCAAAATTCAAAAGACACTTTGGTTGTTTCCTCACCCCAATAAATTCAGTTAAAAAACAACAACGAAAAAAACAGTTGAAATTATTCTTTCACGTTTTTGGAAGTCAGAAATCCTAAGTCAATGGCACTGGGCTAAAATCAAGATGTCAGCTGAGTCATATGACCAGAGGCTCTAGGGTAGAATCCAGTTCTTGCCTTTTTTTGGTTTCTGTCAGCTAGTGGAATTCCTTGAATTGTCACTCCAGTCTTCAAGGCCATCATCTTCAAACCTTTCTCTGCTCCGTTTTCATATTGATTTCTCTTCTGTGTGTCTGTATAAAATCACCTGCTTTTATCTTATAAGACTACTTGTGATTGCATTTAGAGTTCATCTGGATAACCCAGAATAATCTTTCTTTGTCTCAAGATCCTTAATTTAATTTTATTGGCAAATATAAGGGAATATTTATAGATCTGGGTCTTTAGGACATGATATGTTGGAGAGGGGGAAGGGTACACCTCTTAATCAGCCTTCTACATCTTCCTTGCAGCACATGTATAAATTTTATTTTCATGAATAGGTCAGTCAAGATAAATTAGATTATGGTACTGTAACAAACAACACCAAAATATCAGTGTCTTAAAACAATGAATATTTATTTTTCTCTCACGCTACATATCCATTGTAGTGTCCTTACTCAGGGGACTCAGGCTGACTCAGCCTTTACTCTTGGGAATTTGGCCTCACACAGAAAGGAAAGGACTGTGTGAATTGAGCACCACCAACTTTTAAAGACGCCATTTGGAAGCAAACATTTCACTGGCCACTCCTAAACTTTAAAGATCCTATTGCGTGCCTAGAAAGTGCATAATCAGAAATGTTGGTCAATAGGTGTATCACAGTGAAGTTGGGTATTCCAGGTAAAAACCCAATACGATATAGAAAAAATTGATTTGGAGTAAAAGTTAAGACTAAACTGAGCTTATTTAGAATGATATGTTTTCCACTAGTGTGAAGATTTTAACTTCAGATTTTAAATAGAAATTTAGAAAATACCATATTACTTTTAACATATTATCTATTATATAAAATATATCAGGTACTACCAAGGAAACCTGGACTATTTTCTTGTAACTGGTATAGATACAGATTATTCCTTCAAGTAACAAGCCCTTTGTAAAGACTTTGATGTTTGTCTTTTGAGTTGCTTTTTCATCAGAAAGAGGATATGGATTTTTATGTAGGGTCAAACAACGGGCAGTGGCCAGTGAAAATGAGGATGAATTATTGAAGTGTTCTGAAGCTCAGGAGAACTTGAAATCAGTTTTAATATTTGCAGTAAGGCCATGTTTCTGAGAGAAAGTTCGAAATGTTTCTTTGGGGTGGATAGCATTTGCCAAGAATGTACCCTCAGCATGGTGATGAGACGTGCTTATTTGATCATCTTGACAGAAAGGTTGTAGGAAACAAATGTTTTTCATATAAAGGGACACAGTGACATGATTTATATGAAAGCATGTTATAAACAAGAAAGTACTATAGAAATGTACACTTGTTTATCCCTGAAATTTAGTGTGTTAATTCATTGGAATAAATATCTTAGAATTTATAGTTCACATATATAGAACAGATACACTTTTTACACGGGGTACGATATCATCTTATGCTTTCCCAAGATTAGGACTCTGAATATAATGTAGAGGAGCAAATTGCAGACAGATGGAATTATGAGGCTCTGTCTAAATTATCAGCCAGACAAAAAGGTTTAAAGCAGGTAGAATGGGTGAAATAAAAGAAGTGGTGACCTCTGGGGAACTCAGAAGAGTGAAGAAGCCAAGAAATGAATTGATGCAATGCAGGTGATAGAGTGGGATAAACATCATAAAATTTTAGAGTAACAATATTATGTATTATCCAAACAGAACAGTTTGGGGGATGAAAAGAGGGTGATTTTAGTAGGTTCTCCAGGGTAATAGAAACAAACTGGGACTCCCCAAACACACCAAGTTCTAACTTCATGCCTTTTTAATGTTTGAAATAGATTTTATCTACTTCAGGAAGTTTGTCATTTAAAATTCTCATTGATAAGTAGCAAGCACATTGAAAAATGGTCATTATACAATAAAACAAAATTTATACTTGTATGCCTTCTAAATCTTATTAGATCACTTAATTAAGAAATTATGTAAAGACTGATCATTAAAACATTAAAATATATTTTTATTTCCTTCTTTTTTTATTTTCCTAATGAACAAAGTTTTAAATCATTTAGAATTTATTAATTCAATAGCTATGTACTTACTACCTACTAGTCCTTTAAAAATAAGTACTGATTTATATATTACTTTCCATTCATGTGTGTATATATTTAAATTTACATTTATATTTATATTTATGATTTTAGAATAAACAAGACATTTGAACATACATTGAACTGCGTTATCTAATTAGTTGTTTACAACTAGTTTCTGAGCATAATTAGGACAAGTACTATGTTCATGATTTAGGTGAAGGCCAAATCTTCATGAGTGGTTAGGAATTGGAGAATCATTCGATTTAATATATTACACAATGGTCCTCAAGGAGAATGTGTTTGTTTGGTGGTAGTGGGGTATGAAGGTTTTCAAACAGTGTATGCTTATTCCTCTACCCAACTTATCTCAGCACCTTTTCTCATTTCAGTACCCACCATACCTAGACCAGACTAAAAGGCCTTTCTCCAATCTTCTTCACCACCCCCACAAACTATCTAGTGGTTCCATTTGGACTTGTGATTGCTTGAGGTGACAGATGAAATTCTGTGTCACGTTCAGGTGTTGCTCAGTGTTTGAAGTGAGCTGGTGGCTAGTCACATGAGGGAGGAAAGGTCCATACTGTTTTTCTGAAGAGCAGACTAGGTATTCAACTGAAACATTCACATGGTGGATTTGATGGATAGGATTCCTATCGTACATACTTCCCAATACATTCTCTTGAACACTCTATTTAGAACTTCCCCCGGTTCCGCAGTAAATCCCCTTAAACAGGTTTAATCAATTTTGTCCTCAGCATCCAGTAACCCCTTGGGTTGGCATTCACTCTAATCCCCAGGAATCTATTGATACTATTGTATTCATTTTGCTCCCTGACAAAATGACTTTTTTTTTATTTTCACAAGTAACATTAGTAATATGTTTTTTTAAATAATAAATAAAAATGGATTTAAAAGTCCATATTATGTTTATATATACACACATTTGCACATGGAAACACACACACAAAGACCAACACAAAAAAAAGAAAATCAAAAACTTTTCCCTTTACAACAAACGCTGGTAGACCATTGTCTTAAAATACTTCCATATAAGAAATAAGTTAAGTCACTACTAAAGTAGGAAAGTAAAGGAAAATAAAATGTTTACATTTTATTTATTTAATAAGTTGAAATGTACATATTCTGTTATAGTGTCAATTGTATAGTGCCAAGACATATTCTTTCTTCTGATAAGAAAAACATGTGATGAACCAATAATTAACCAATTTAATAATGCATGGTGGCAATATAAAAACAGGTCCCTAGCTTTATAAAATAGTTTAAAATATTTAAATATGCATAGACATTTTAAAACTACATATGGTAAATTATTTTTTAAAGGAAACATTCACTTCAAATATTTCTTTTGCTTGCATTTATATATATATTTTTTTCTTGTTATTGGCTATTGTTAATATAAGGTACATATGAGTACTACATATGCAAGGCACATATGACTACTACAAGAGTAGAAACACACATTTATTTATATTAATCCAATTAAAGAACTTCCAGAGAGTTTTGAACGTCTGTATATTATTATTCAAAAGAGGGAAAAGTACAGATATCACATTAGCTGCAAAAGCTAACATTATATTAGAAAGTTTTAAAGTCATACAATTGTAATCATTAAAATGTTAAATGGTATTGAATAATGGATTCTGAAGAAAGTATATATATTCTAACTAGATGAATAGCCCATCTCTTATGAATGCCTATATTTCCTCAACATCAGAAAGAAGTACTGGAATTGGGATTTTAAATAAAAATAGTTTCCATTTTGTGTCTTTTTGAAATTATTTATTCTAAAAATATTTTTCATTTACCTACTATATTCCAGAACTTTATTTAAGTGCCAACAATATGTCGGGGGAAAAAAAAACAACAAAAAACAAGAAAAAAACCAACCCTCACATAATCTCAATATTCAAGGAGTTACATTCCAATGGAAGTAAGCAGACAATAAATAAAATAAATATATAAAATATAAAATAATTACAATATATAGTAATATTTACATATAAATATTATATAAATGTATGTTGTATAAATACAAATATAAAATAAATTTAGATAAGTATAAACACTATACATTAAGATTGAGAGTAACAAATTAGGGGGAGGGTACAGAATGGCTCTTTTACATACCATGGTAAAGAGAAGACCTTTTTGAGAAGGACCGTCAATGACATCAATAGGACATGCAAAGATCAGTGGGAAGAATGTTCCGGTCAGAAAGAACATAGACAAAAAGGCTATAAGTTAAAAAATGAGGATTATAAGAAAGTAAGTGGCAATATAAAGATAAAATACAGGAGTGGTAGCAAGGGGCAGATTAAGTTGAAGCTTCGAGACATGAAAGAAGCTTTAGGAGGGACATGGGATGATAAAATTTTAGTTTTAGAAAATCACGTTGGCTGAGAATATAGAGGAGAATTGGAAAAGAGAAAAGATGAAGGCAGAATATTTATGAAGCAATTAGAATACTCCAGATAGATAGGGAGAGTCCTGGCTCACAGTGGCTGTATGGATGAAAGAAGAAGATAGAGTTAGGCCATACTTAAACACAATGCAAACCTAATTTTGAGAATTATCTTACCAGCTTTTCCTGAGACCTATAGGAACAGGCATGCTATCTCAGGGTCTTTTCACTGCTAATCTTTATATTTGGAGTTATTCTCATATACAGTGTTTCAGTGTTATAGATTTGTCTAGTTCAATTTATCATATGTACTTTTGTTTCTTATTCTTCTTTTTGCTTTGGGATATTCTCCAAGAACTGAGGAAGTTAGCAATGTCCTTTGCCATTTCAAATGTCAACAAAACACTGTTTTTCTAATGGGTTCCGAATGCTTTGTTGTTGGGATATGCAGGTGTTTTTAAAGTAATGCACTATTATACATTTTGTACAAATTTGATGATTCTATGCATTACCAGAAAAGGGGTGAATCGACTGTAGCAGGCACTTACCAGAACCTAGTTTCACACTAACTGGAAGCAAAAAACAAAACAAAACAAAAAATAGAGTCAATAAAATAATTGCGCAGAAATGCTTTGCTTGCTGAAAGTAGTCTGTCTGTGTCAGGGAGGAAGGGGGAATCTCTAAGTTGTGAAACACCTGTCTGTGTTCTATTATCTAGAGAAAAGAAATGACTAATCTAACCTACTCCTACACAACTGTGTGCTATAAAGAAATTCACTTAGATCCCAAACAAATTTCTTCTAGACTAGAACATAACTTTACACTTTCCTCATATGAAATATGTGGACATTCTCTGTAGGAAAAAATTAATATTACTCAAAAATTAATGAAATAGGGTAGATAATCAACACAGGAATTTTTATTATAAGGAAAAGAAAAACTGGGGGGAGAGAGAAAGAGACCCAAAGTGAGAGACTGAGAACAGAAAATCAGAAAATTCAAGAATGCTCATCAGAAATACATCAGGAACAAAATAAAAATATGATTTTATATGTCACCATTATTCAAAACAATTAATAAGTGTATTAATTCTATACACCAAGAGGCCAAAGCCTTCTACAAAAAAAAAGTCATGGTGGGAAAATAAAAGATAAAAGATTACCTTATAATGTCTAGAAGTAGGAAAACATAATAGTCATAGAAATGAATGCCACACTGAGAGCAGCAGCAGACAGAAGCCAAGGCGCTGCTGAACAAAAGCAGTTACGGGCACAGAGAAAAGCCTTGAGATGAGAAAGGAAATGAATAATGATGTAAAAGGGATTTAAGAGAAAATGATTGATTTTAAACTGTTCCAAAGTGTTCCACCAAACATATGCATAATTGGTATCTCTGAAGGCAAGAAATAAAATAATGAAACAAAAAAATAGTCCCTAATGGTATTAGTTCCATACACTTTGCAGAGATAAGGGAAATCTTGAATTCACAAACTGGAAAGCTGTACAATCTAGCAATTCTACTTCCACAAATTTATACTAAATTTGTAGTAACACATTAGCAAAATGATGTACTGTGTTTCCCCGAAAATATGACCTAACCAGAAAATAAGCCCCAGCATGATTTTTCAGGATAACATCCCCTGAACATAAGCCCTAATGCATCTTTTGGAGCAAACATTAATATAAGACCTGGTCTTATTTTCAGGGAAACACGGTATGTGAACTAAGACTCAGGTAGTTCCAAAATAGCCACTCTGAATGAGACTTCCCCATTCTAAGTACCAAAGACATTTAAGACTGATAGACAGGAAAAGAGGGAATAACCTCCGTAGAGCTCGTATTGGGGACGGTTACAGCAGCAAAGATAAATTTCCACGCAGGTTCTGTCATCAATGTGAGTTACTTCATAATATTTCTGGAAAGGCATAATAGGAGAGAATATTAATAAAGTAATGAAAATGGTGACACATCTGTAAAGCTATAAAGGAGAAAAACTAGAAATAGTTGTGAAAGTAAGGTTACTATTATGTCTTATCTGACCTGACATTTTTTTCTGAACTTATTTTTGATAATGTTGTTCCTTATTTTCATTTGATTGGGAAGTAGTATTAAAAGGCAGATTTGCACGTGGGGTTCTGTCTGGGTTCCTAGTACTATTCTCCAGGGCTTCTTAAAGAAATGTTTGATTTTAGGATTGAGGCAGGGAATATCCAAGATGAGCTTAAAGTATTAAAAAGAAAAAAAGGGAGGGGAGGGGAAACTCATAGGAGCGATGTTTGCATAATAAAATAATGGCTATAATATGATTTCTACCAATACAGCTTATTAAGTGAGCTATAATACACTTATATAATGTCATACTATGCAGATGTTTAAAAAAATTAAACAGTTCTACAGAAATACTATGGAAGATCGCCAAATCATATTTTTGGGTGAAAAACGTGCTAGAGAAGTATAAGTGCCTGTGAATGTGTATGCATTTGTGCGTGTATAAGTGTACACACACACACACACACACGCACACACGCACACATTGTATTAGTTTTATTCCTCTGAGCTGAACACATCAAGACAGGATTAGTTGTGTGAGTATTTATTGGAGGAAATACTTTTGAGGGGAAAAGGGGAGGGAGCCATACATGGTAGGGTAAGTTTTGAGAATGTAATGCAGTTTAGCTCCTATGAAGAGAGAGAAAAGGAAAAAGGATTGGAATGGAATAATCAGACTATAACACAGCTTTGATCAAGCTGATGGGGAATCTTCAAGTCAAAGTCACCTGATGGGGGTGTCACATATCGTAAAATAACAGGAGTGCATATTCAGTCATTGATGGGAAGTAGTCCGTGGGCATCAGTATATATGCTAGTGAATTCAGAGGGCAGCATCTGGAACTGTTAGTCAATTACGCTCCCTGAAACAAGAGACCAGAATGGCATATTTTTATGGCTGCTGCAATTTATCCTTTTTAAAGAAAAGATCTGTTTTACATGCAAGTTCAGGAATAGTGCTTCTGTAGCTCTCCCATGGACCCCTCTGTCTGAAGGAAAACATAAGACAGGTGTTAGTGGAACAATCTATAGCTCTGGTCATTGAACTTGTTCTTGAGGTTGCAACTGTGCTCACACCATCCATGCTAAATTTCACTGATAATCAGCTATCACCTCAGCATGTCTTTGTAGCTTACCAGATAATGTGACCCAAGCCTTAATTTGCAAGGGGTCCTTCTGTTTTCATGATTTTCAGTTGCTGCACATATCAATTCATAGTACAGTAGGGCAAGATAATATCAGGAGGCACCCACATTTATCAGCTGGGTTTCATACATCTTCTGTCTCCATTGTATAAAAGCAACCCTGCCTCTTTCTGCTGATCACGGTCAATTATCCCTGCCAATATTATGATTCCCCTTCTCAACTGTTGGCTAATGGACAGAAACCCATGTTGTAGCTTGTAGTTTGCAGTCCAATGGAAGCCTTGCTATTTCTCCTTACAATTGTGTGTCCCCTTTGTGAACTAAGATTTCCAATCTAAAGAGCCCAGGGGTGTAAGGAATGGTAGTACACATTTGTCTAATGGGTCATTAGGAAGAACAGTAAATGGAGCTATGTCTGTTTCTGCACATTGGATCTGGGACCTACAAAATCTTCCTTTTGGGGACAGAACATCATACAAATTCTTAGATTTAGTGTATATACTTCATTCTGAAATGGCATCCCATTATTTCACATTGTTGCTTTTGAGTTAGTAATTCATCTGTGCATTTAAAAAGATGTTGCTATTTCGATGAGAACAATTGTTTCCAGTTGGTGAATGTAGGATTGTGTGACATAATCCTTCATTGTGAAGTGAGTCCAATGGTCATATGGTATGCTGTGTCAGATTTCATGCCTAAAGAGCAGGTATTTTGTAAGCTCCTGTATCATGGTTCTGGCTTACTCTTTGAAAGCAGAAATGGCAAATGTATACTCAGAAAAATGTGTGTCTCTCTCTCAGAAGATGGACTTCTGAGTCCAAATTGGGTTGAGCCCGTTATAGTCAAGTTGTCATCAAGTCATTCATTGATTGAGTCCCTTTAGTACTATTGCCATATTGTAAATTCAGTATTGGTCTTTTTCTGAACTTTTGGACTTTCAGCCACAGTACTACGTAGCTGGTAAGAATCCATGGTGTTGGGTTTGCAGATAGCCTCTGTCTCTGCCACTTTGATCTTTATTGTGCCTAGAAGGTAAGTTCTGGAATGGTCAATGAAGAAGCTTGACTAACATCAACTGGCCAAGTAATTTTGTCTGTGTGGTTGTTCAGTGCTTCACCATGGTGTTTATTTTCCAATAAGCTTTAACATGCACTACAAAATCTTCCTTCTATACACTCACTTTCATGTATATATATCCATGTGTTACTTGTACCACAAATCTTCTTGTCTGTAGTTGTATTAACTTTCTATTGCTACTATAACAAATGACCACAAACTTAATGGTGTAAAACAGCACAAATTTATTCTATAGTTCTATAGGTTAGAAGTCTAATGCTGGTCTTACTGGGCTAAATTTAAGGTCTTGGCAGAGCTGCATTCCTCCCTGGAAGCTCTAGAGGAAGGTCGGTTTTTTTTGTCTTTTCCAGTTTATAGAGTTTTTCACATTCCTTGACTTGTGGTCTTCATCCTCCATCTTCAAACCCAGTAAAATTATATCCATTTTACTGTTCTTCCATGGTCACAACTCCCTCTCAACACAGCCATAAAATGTTCTTCCCTTTAAAGAATTTGTGTGCTTAGATAGAGCCCACCCAAATCTAGAATGTAATTGCTCCATCCTAATGTCCTTAACTTTAATCATATCTACAAAGTCCCTTTTGACATGTAAGGTAACATAGTCTCAGGTTCCAAGAATAAGACCTGGAAAACTTTGGGGGATGGGGGTATTATTCTTCCTATCACACTGGTTTTCAAATTCTTTTCCTTTCGGACTCCTGACCACAAAATTAGGCCATTGGTCTCTGTCTAGGAATCTGTATGCATTCGTACCTTAAGCCACCTTTTCTCCACTCTGTGTGAATGACTACGTAGGTACACTGCTGCATTTGTGTGTATGTCCATTGGGAAGATTTTCATCTCTACCATCTTTCAAGACCACCCCTGGAAATGGCTGTAATGCAGGTGCTATTTATTTTTGGTTTCCACCCTGATACAATCTATATGTAAACCAACCTTAGGTTATTTTTTTCTCCTCCTTCAACTGGTCATAAGGGCCCCTCTCTACAATATGACCCCAAGCACAGTGTGGGTACTTGATCATGCAGCTTACTCATATATCCTCATCCTGCTTAGGCTCAAAATAGGATAAAATATTTCCAACTTATATAGCCTGCTGCTAGACTCATGTGATTTTTTCATTTAGTACTTCCAACAGAATACAACTCTTAGTCCAGAACTTCTTTGGACTATATCATAATAGGGAGTGGGAGCGTTAATAAAAATGTGAAGCAAAACTATGAATATTGTTGTCCATCTCACATAAATGCAAACTGTATTTCTTCTTATTATTTAATTGGAATGGAAAATATAGTATTTACCAAATCAATAATCACATTGCAGGTAAACAAGACTTTACTAATGTGCTCTAAATACAGAAATACAGTGACCAACCGAACAGCTGTGATTGGGATGACTATTTGCTTCAGCCTGTCATCTCCAGTAATCCTCTGGTTTCTGCAGGAACGAGACTGGCAAATGAAGCAGAGATATGAGAGCCAACCAGTTATATATCTTTTAAGTCTCTATTGATAGCACTAATCTATTTTTATCTTACCTCACAGTCTGCGAACTCAATGTGGGAATAACTCTAACTGCTAAATGCCATTTCAATTATATACTTAAGTATATCCATTGCAGTTGTATACCTGGGGACTGGGGCAGTGATCACTAGGTGTTTTCACAGAACTTGTGAGCCTACTATGAGCCAGGATCTTAGTTAGAACTCCGCTTATTACTTGGTCCTTGTGAGTTTGCACTTATGATAAGGAAACCATTAGCTTTTGGGTCTTAGTTCCAGTGTCAGTTCAGACCTTGAGTGCAATACTCCTTGAAATAATTGGGTATTCCCTGTTCCCCACATCTGGGAGAATCGTCACAGTATATATTTTTTATGGTGTTGAGGGTTTTTCCTCATCATGACACAGCCACCTCTCTTATCAACTAATTCCAGATCTAAAATCTTGCTGACATCTGGGCTGAACAAGGAATTTTGGCTTTGGTTTGCAGTGAATACCTTCAACCTCCTGCAGGATTTTATACAGATGGCTAGACCTTAAATTTAATGGAGTGATTTTTCCCATGGATCAACACTGACAATCTATGGCAAAGTCCCTCATTGACTACGACCCTGTCATTTAACTATATTATGAGTCCATATGTATACAAAATGTGTATGGTGGTTTACTTCTCGCTGAAGTAGGAGTGAACCATTTTCTTCGAATGGAACCAAATCTGTTCTGCTTGTCTTATTAATCAGTGTCTTTGTTTCTATGGTAACTGTCGGACTATACAATCCAAACTTTTCTATACCAATACAGCATGGAGGGGTGAAGAGCATAGTGTGAAAGAAAAATTGCAGAGAGGCCGATGTTTCTATAGCCTATATTAAAAGGAAGGAAGTAGAAATTCTGGATATCAGAGCATGCCATTAGGAAAGTGACCAGAGTGTAAAGATCTGAAATCTAAAACACACTGAGAACTGACAAAAGGCATGACATAGTTTGCATGAAAGGAGATGATTTAGACAGTACATGAGAATTGTTTTCCCTGTCTGCAAGCTTGCCATGTGTAACATTTGCATAAGGATTTTCAGCTTACTTTGAAATGATCCTCATGAATTTGCAGATTACGAGGTACCTCTACTGCAGTAGAATTATACCAAAAAGCCTTGCAGGTGCTTCTGCAACTCTTCAGTGTGAAAATTAACACCTTTGAAATTAAATTCAAATGTATGAAAATCCTTGGGGTCTTTGGAGAAAAGCCATGGCACAAATGCCAGGAAATTAATATGTGTGTATATGTATATGTTTTGGTAAAATCTGGAACTATTATAATAATTTGAGTTTGTTTTTTTCAATGAAGTTATGTAAAGTGGCTCTGGAATCAGCTTGCTCCTTGCTTTACTAATTGTGTGAACTCAGGCATGTTTCCTACACTTTCTAGATTTCAATTTCCTCATCTGTAAACTGGAAGTAATAATATTACCTACTTCATAAAGTTGCAATATGGATTAATTGAATTAATCTCTATAAAGTGTCTAAAATATTGCCTGGCACAAATAAGATCTAAGTAAACATCATTGTCATTCGGGATGTTTACACCATGAAAATATTTGGTTTCTGTCAGGAAATGAAACTTCCCAAGATTTCTCTGGATGTCACTTAAATAATATATAATTTTAGAGGTACAAAATTGTCTATAGAAGCTGTAATTTACATATGAGGAAACTAAAATCCAGAATAGTTATAGACCTTCTCAAAGACAATTACCATTGGTGATGGCATGTGGTCTGTAACCATTTATTCTCAGAAAGTGACTTCAGACAGTGTTATTTGGAATTTATTTTACTTGGATTAAACTAATACAGAATTTTTTTGTATTTATACACTTTTTTAATGAAAGTAATGTACTTTTTTCTGCTTAAAACTGTAAGATTTCACTAGTTTAAAATTTTTCCAGGTAATTTTGTATTACATGAGGTGTAATTGTACTTTTCAATTCCAGATATAAAGTAATTGTGTTAATAAACACCAACAGCATAATTTGTGGAAAAATATGTGTAATGTTTAATTCATATCTTCTGATCATTTTAGCCATTCCCTATTGATTATTAAGTGCTGTTGAAAAGATATACACTCTCTGAAGTATCAGAAAACTTAGAATTAGGCATGATCTAAGAACTACAGAAGACAAAGAACCATTATTTAAAAATTGTTTTTTTATCAATTTATCAATAATTGAAGAGAGTTTCAGAGATTTCAGTGTACCTTTTTTTAAACTGATTTATTGATTTACAATAAAATTTAACTTGGTTAATAAAGGTATAAAAATGATTTTTTGACCCAGTGCTAATAATGTGAATAATGGTAAATTGAGTATTTATCTTTAAATCTATATTATGTGCACTTTATATGACCATAGAAAACTTTTAGATTTATTTTGAAATGAAACGGTTATACAGTAAAGAATTATACAAATGAATGTACATAGTGTCCATTTTAAGAATTTGATTTCATTTTATAATATGCTTAAATAGCTAAAACACAATATCTTTTTTTTTCAGGCTTCCATACATTTATGTAGTTTAATAGATTTCTTTTTCCAATTCCTTAACGATGAACCATGATAATTAATGAACTCATATACAAAGTTCACTTCTTTAACATGTGCAATAATTTGCTTTGTGCATTCTGAAAAATACATACCATGTTTTCCCGAAGATAAGACCTAGCCAGACAATCAGTTCCAATGAGTCTTTTGGAGCAAAAATTAATGTAAGACCGAATCTTATTTTGCTGTAAGACCGGGTCTTATCTACCACAATATAATATAAGACTAGGTCTTATATTAATTTTTGCTCCAAAAAACATATTAGAGCTAATCGTCCGGCTAGGTCTTATTTTCGGGGAAACACGGTAGAATGCACAATTTCTTCATCCTAACAGACTAGGCTAGAAGAATGAATGCTTCATTGAGAACTTAATGTTATTCAACAATAGGGAGATTTCAATTCAAATGGAAAAATCAAATTGACTTATATTTGAGATAATAACGCCTTCTTGCTAATGAAAATAGTTGCATCTACAGTAGTCCCCCCTTATCCTTGGGGGATACATTCAAAGCCCCCCCCACCAGTGGATGACTGAAACCACGAATAGTACCGAACTCTAATTATACTGTATCTTCCTATATGTACACACATACCTATTGTAAAGTTTAATTTATAAATTTGTCCAAGTAAAAGATGAACAATAATTAATAATAAAATAGAACAATTATAATCATACACAGTAATAAAAGTTATATAAATGTAGTCTCTCTCTCTCTCTCTCTCTCTCTCTCTCTCTCTCTTTCCAGTAATTTTTTTTTTATTTTTCAGACCAAACCTATTCCTGAATCTGTGTATCCCTTACTTGCAGGAAATGGTTAGGTGTCACTGATTTAAGGGAGGTCCTTTAATGAAGACTTCATATAGGCTTGACGTGTTCTGGTGAAACATGTTGTCCATCAGAACATGTTTTCTGTTTTTACCCACAAATTTAGTACCTTTTCAATTTTAACTAAGTGTCAATCACACACTGTGGCTGGAACTTTTGAAGTTTGAGGTGCAATTGCAAAACTAGCATGAATTACGTTTTCCATCTTTTCTTCACAATTTCCTGGGTAGAAGATGAATTCTTACTGTAGATCTTAGCAACTTCAGCATACAGTTCTTTTTCTTTCCTTATTAAAATGAGAACTTTCACCTTTTTTTAAAGGAAGCTCTTTACAGATTCTTTTTGGCATATCCAAATTGCCAGTATCACTATTCTCAGGCTTTGGGGCCATTATTAAGTAAAATAAGGGTTACTTGAACACAAGCACTGTGATGCCTCTACACTCCATCTGATAACGGAGACAGCCAAATACTAAGTAGGGAGCATATACACTGTGGTGACGCTGGAAAAGGGATGACTCACGTCCTGGGTGGGACAGAGTAGGATGATGGGAGATGTCATCAGGCTACTCAGAATGGCCCACAATTAAAAATTTATGACTTGTTTATTTCTGGAATTTTCCACTTACTTTTTTTGGATTGCAGTTGATGGGAGCTAACTGACACCACAGAAAGCAAATCTGTGGATAAGGGGGGTACTGTACTCAGATTTGCTTATCTTGCAAGTTCCTCTCTTTAGCTGGTCACAGCTATTTGGCTGAATGCAAATTAGGCTTTCGGGGTCAGAAAACTTACAAGTAAACATCATATTTCATGATGAATTTAAACAGTTTCTATATTCTTTCATAGTACTGGACAAAGGAAATTGTAGCTAAGCAGGCTTTTACGCAAGGGGGCACACCTCTTGCAGCTTGCTATATCGGAAAGAGTTCTTTCCATTTCCTCCATTTATAAATATCAGAATACCTCATATATAAAGCTGGATGCTGTGATTGCCAATAAAGATTTAAAAATGTGCAGTTCCTGTTGTTCAAGAGACATAATCTTATAAAAGAAAGAGGAAAACACTTTCTCTTTATTTTCCTGTTTTTAGTACATTGTAAATGAGCTGGATGTTGGTTTAATATAATTCTGACAGGTGCTCTAGCTTCTGAAATCTTTTGAGTTGTTGTAACTAGATTGTCATTTGGACTAGTGGGAAAATGTTTTGTTAGTAGGACATTACAGATAGAAAGAAAATATGGAAGGTTATCAAATATTTTTGTTGAAATTTAAAATGGAAACAAAGCCCCAAAGTACATTCTATAATTTAACAGCTTCTCAAACAACAGATGTAGTAGTGTTTTTCTGTATATACAGTATCTGGCACTGGTGAATGGAATTGGTTTTCTTTCAAACATAAACCTAATGAGTTTTTAAGCAATCCTTGTTTACCCTTCAGTTTCAATAGGATTTTCTTAACAGACGACTATACATGGATTTTGCAGACTATCTTTACTCAACCAATACACTTCCCACAAAAGAAATATTTAACCCTCCCCCAAAAATCTAGTTATCTGGCACAGATGTTATAGAATCTCACAGCATTTTTTATGTATAATACCTCTTAGCAATATTTCATTCCAACTTTGACCATAACATTTTCCTAATATTTAGAATTAGATTTTAAGTTTTCACCTGCTTCTATCTTTACTTCCATTCAAACAAAAGAAAATATTTTTTCCCCAAGAGATATACTTAGAAATCATCAAGGTTTTTTTATTTATTTTCCTAATTTTCATATTTTAATTTCAATGCTAATATAAATACACATGTGCACACATATCCATTATACCCAGGATGTGTGGGTATATGTATAGGATTGTCTGCATCAGCATTTTATAGTCAATTAAAATCATGCTATTGTAGTATCTTCTTTGAATTTTTCTTTAAGATTACTTTGGCAATGATAATAGGTTAATTCTAAAAGCTATTGTCAAAAGAAAAAACAGACTCCATTTTTTGATATATTTATGTAGAGTAAAAGCCAAATGATGCCAGGACCACCACAAACATTTCCAGTAGTCTGGATATAAAAGAAGTCATAGAAGATTTGAGTTAACCCGAGACTCATAGTTCTAAAAATGCTCTGGATTTCATGAAACCGGTGCTATGACATACCATATAATATCAATTTCATAAATGATTCCATATATAAACATCATCTGCTCTTTATTATTAAGAGCTTTTTCATATTTCGTTATAAAACTTGCCTTATTTTTATTATCTTTACATGAGCTATGAGGTTTTCTAATTTGGGTATTTTACGTATTTAAATAGTATTGTATTAAAAATAATCTAAATCAGCACTCAGGAATTCATGAAAACAATGTTGACCATTCAAATGGGGTTTTCTGTTATTCAAGCTTAGACAATACTGTTCTATGGCGTTAATATATGTACTGGGAAAGTAAACATATTGTAATTTCCTCCATTTTACTGAACAATATTTTTTCATTGTCATTTGAGATAAGCTATCTTTTCAACTATATTCGCCATCTAAAATATTTATTTGCTTCTGGGCAGCTAAATTGCAATGGTCATACAACATCTTCAATGTTGCGGCAGTAGCAGGAAGAAAACCTATCAGTGTGGGCTGTTCAGGTTTCCTTTGCCAGAATTTAATGCTGAATTTTCCTTCTATACACATAAGATTTTGGCAGTGTTGACAGAATTGTTAATGCCATCAAAAGACTTTATATTTCTTTAAGTCAGCTGGATAAGTTCTTTGGGAGCTTTTTTATTTCTTATAGGAAGAAAGTTGCTTTGGTTTGCTCATTATGAAAATAATAAATTCAGTAGTAAAGGCAATATCCCGAGATAGTCTCCTTTATTGTCTGTCCCAGTTCTCATTTTAGCACATGGAAAATATTATCATCCTGTACATTCTGAGTCTTTAAGGCTACGTGAAACAAAGAGGCTTCCTGTTACTATAGATTCTTTATTTCTCTCTTTTTTTTTTTTTGGTATTTCTTGTTCAAATATTTCCGTGCTTTCCTAGGTGCCACTTGATTTGTGATTTATAGTCAGTGATTTTATTAAGGGGAAACATCTATCATTATATACCTCAAACTATATAGTACAAACTTCTTGTACTAGTTACTTTGGAACGTGTGTAATAATCAACTTCTAAGATAGCTGTCAGTGCCCTTTGCCTTTTGGTATTCAGATGCTTGCATATTTCCCTATCACAATGAATTGGGGTGACTTGGATAACTTTCTTAGTCAATTCAGGATGCTTCAGCAAAATATTTTAGTCTGAGTAGCTTAAACTGAGTAGTTTAGTCAACAAACATTTATTTCTGGCAGTTCTGGAGGCTAAGAGGTCCAAGATCAAGGTGTCGACAGATGATGATAGCTCTCTTCCTAGTTTGTAGATCTTCTCACATGGCAAAGAAAAAGGGTTCTGGTTTCTTCCTCTTTTCATAAGAGTAGTAATCCCATCACAGCCACTCTACCTGATGATCTCATGTAAACCTAATTACCTTCCAAAGGACTTGCCTTCAAATACCATCATATTGGGGTTAGGACTTCAACAAATAAATTTTGGAGAGACATAAACTTTCAGTCTGTTCCAATAACCAATAAGATATTGCAGAAATTATGGATGTGACTACTGAAGGTAGGTCAAAAAAGATGCTGCAGCTTCCATCTTGTATTTTGGGATCACTTTTTCTGGGGCAAGTAAATTGCCAGGTTATGAGGACACTCAAGGAATCCTATGGACAGGCCCCACATGGTGAGAAACCGATACAGTCTGTCAACAGACAGGTGTGTTAAGTCATTCTGGAAGCGGACGCTCTAATCCCAGTCAAGCCTTCCAATGACTGCAGCCCCAATTCACATCTTGACTGCAACATCATGAAAGACCCTGAACCCTACCCATCCCCCAATCCACCCCCAAATTCCTAACCCACAGAAATCTGAGATAACATATATTTGTTATCTTAATTTGCTAAATTCCAGTGTTACTTGTTACATAGCAATAAGGAACAAATACACATGGACCACAAACATATACACTGTTATGATTTTTCTGTTTGGGTCTGAGAAAGTAAAAACCTTCCCCTGACACCAGGAAAATATCCTGACACTAATATATAGGCCTGGTTTTGTTAGAAGTTGGCCTACCATTCACAGATAGTCTGTGGTGTTCTTTTGCACATAAACTATCTCAAAGAACAAGCAAATTTAAAAAGACACTCTGTGTCCATGCTGAAATTAATAATAATAATAATAATAACAACAATAATAATAATAATACAAGGCCACTCTATAATCTTGTCTTAGCACAAAAAATAAACAAGGTCACTGTGCAAAGTGCAAAAATACCAAACTTCTGCAATTTTGAACTTTGCCCCAGAAAAAGTGATCCCCATATGAATGACTGCTACTTCTTTACCAATTACAATCTTGGCAGAATAATAGAAAGCATATTAAAATATCAAATCATGGAATTGCCCCGGCTCCCTGACAACATGTGATCCAAAGTAAAGACTGCATATGTGACTCACCTATCATAGTCACCTATCACAATGCCAAATCTTGTAGAAGTATTTTCTAACACCCTAATAGTGAGCTGATCCATGGTCCCCCACAGTATTTGGTCCCCTTCATTGAAACAAGTAATAAACCCAACTTTGTTGACTACAGGGATGTGTCTGATGGTCTTTTTCCTTCTCTCTTCTTATAGCCTTTGTTTTAAAGCCTATTGTGTCTTATAAGTATTGCTGCATCAGATGTTTTTGTTTTGTTTCGTTTTGTTTTGTTTTTCATTTTCAAGAAATATCTTATTCCATCCCTTTAGTTTCAGTCTGTATGTCTTTTGATCTGGAGTGAGTCTCTGATAGGCAGCATATGTAAGGGTCTTGTTTTCTTATCCATTCAGCCACCCTGTGTCTTTTGATTGGAGCATTTAGTCCATTTACATTTAAAGTAATTTTTGATAGATATGAAGTTATTGCCATTTTATTATTCATGTATATGTCTTCTTCTTCTTCTTCTCCTCCTCCTCTTCCTCCTCCTCCTCCTTCTCCTCCTCCTCCTCCTCCTCCTCCTCCTCCTCCTCCTCCTTCTTCTTCTTCTTCTCCTCCTCCTCTTCCTCTTCCTCCCCTTCCTCCTCCTCCTCCACCTCCTCCTCCTCCTCCTTCTTCTCTCCCTCCTTCTTTTATTCCTTGTCCCCCTTCTCCTTCTTCTTAAAGCAGCCCCTTTAACATTTCTTGTAATACTGATTTGATGGTGATGAACTCCTTTAGCTTTTTCTTGTCTGGGAAGCTCTTTATCTGTCCTTTGATTCTAAATGATAGCTTTTCTGGCTAAAGTGATCTTGGTTGTAGGTCCTTGCTTTTCATCACTTTGAATATTTTGTGCCAATCCCTTCTGGCTTGTAAAGTTTCTGTTGAAAATCAGCTGACAATTTTATGGGAGCTCCTTTGTAAGTAACCAACTGCTTTTCTCTTGCTGCTTTTAAGATTCTTGCTTTGTCTTTAACCTTTGGCATTTTAATTATTATGTATCTTGGTGTGGGCCTCTTTGAATTTATCTTATGTGGGACTCTCTGTGCTGCCTGGGCTCGTATGTCTATTACTGTCACCAGGTTAGTAAAGTTTTACATCATGATTTCTTCAAATATGTTTTCAGTTCCTTGTTCTCTCTCTTCTTTTTTTTTTTTTTTTTTAATTTATTAGGGTGACAATTGTTAGTAAAATTACATAGATTTCAGGTGTACAATTCTGTATTACCTCATCTATAAATCCTATGTGTGTTCACCACCCAGAGTCAGTTCTCCTTCCATCACCATATATTTGATCCCCTTTACCCTCATCTCCCACCCCCACCCCCCTTACCCTCTGGTAACCACTAAACCATTGTCTGTGTCTATGAGTTTTTGTTTCTCATGTGTTTGTCTTGTTCTTTTGTTGTTTTTGGTTTATATACCACATCTCAGTGAAATCATATGGTTCTCTACATTTTCTGTCTGACTTATTTTGCTTAGTATTATACTCTCAAGATCCATCCATGTTGTCACAAATGTTCCTATATCATCTTTTCTTACCGCCAAATAGTATTCCATTGTGTATATATACCACAACTTCTTTATCCATTCATCTATCGAAGGACATTTTGGTTGTTTCCATGTTTTGGCCACAATAAACAAAGCTGCAATGAACATGGGAGCACACGTGTCTTTATGTATAAATGTTTTCAGATTTTTTGGGTAGATACCCAGGAGAGGGCTTGCTGGGTCATATGGTAATTCTATTCATAATTTTTTGAGGAACCTCCACACTGCCTTCCATAGCGGCTGCACCAGTCTGCATTCCCACCAACAGTGTATGAGGGTTCCTTTTTCTCCACAGCCTCTCCAACACTTGTTACTATTTGTCTTGTTGATGATAGCCATTCTGACTGGGATGAGGTGATATCTCATTGTGGTTTTGATTTGCATTTCTCTGATGATTAGTGATGTTGAGCATTTTTTCATATGTCTATTTGCCATTTGTATGTCCTATTTGGAGAAATGTCTCTTCAGGTCCTCTGCCCATTTTTCAATTGAGTTGTTTGTTTTTTTGTTGTTGAGTTTCATGAGTTCCTTGTATATTTTGGATATTAGCCCCACAAAAGACCCCGAATAGCCAAATCAATCTTAAGAAAAAAGAACAATACTGGAGGTATAACACTTCCTGACTTTAGCTTGTACTACAGGGCAACAATAATCAAAACAGCATTGTATTGGCAGAAAAACAGACACATAGACCAATGAAATAGAATTGAGAACCCAGAAATAAAACCACTTAAATATGGACAGATAATTTTTGATAAAGAAGCTAAAAACATACAATGGAGCAAAGACAGCCTCTTCAATAAATGGTGCTGGGAGAATTGGATAGCCACGTGCAAAAGAATGAAACTGGACTGCTGTCTGTCACCATGTACCAAAATTAATTCAAAATGGATCAAAGACTTAAGCATAAGACCTGATGCAATAGACTGCATAGAAGAAAACATAGGTACTAAACTTATGGACCTTGGGTTCAAAGAGCATTTTATGAATTTGACTCCAAAGGCAATGGAAGTAAAAGCTAAAATAAACGAATGGGACTATATGAAACTTAAAAGCTTCTGCACAGCAAAAGAAACCATTGACAAAATAAAGAGGCAACCAACTGAATGGGAGAAGATTTTTGCAGTTTCTCTGTCTTCTTCTGGTACTCCTATAATACAAATTTGTGTTTACTTGATGCTGTCCCAGAGGTCTGTTAGACTATCTTCATTTTTTATTTACTTTATTGTATTTTATTTTATTTTTTGCTGTTCTGATTGGGTGTTTTCTGCTACATATTTTCCAAATGGCTGATTTGGTTCTCACTTTCATCTAATCTGCTGTTGATTCCCTTTAATGTTTTCTTTATTTCAGTTATTGTATTCTTCATTTCCGACTGGCTCTTTTTTCAGGATTTCTTTCTCCATTTTTACGTTTCCTATCTCTTTGTTGAAGTTTTCACTGAGATCATTGAGCATCCTTATATCCAGTGTTTTGAACTCTGCATCTAGTAGAGTACTTGTCTCCATTTTGTTTATTTCTTTTTCTGGAGCTTTGTTCTGTTCTTTCATTTGAGACACATTTCTTTGTCTCCCCATTTTGGCTGCCTCCCTGTGTTTGTTTCTATGCATTAGGTAGAGATGCTATGTCTCCTGATCTTGCTAAAATGGCCTTATATAGTAGGTCCCCTATGGGACCCATTGTCATGCTCTCCCTGGTCAGCTGAGCTGGGTGCTCCAGGAGTATCTCTTGTGTGGGTTGTATGTGTCCTGCTATTGTAGTTGAACCTAGTTTCTGTTGGCTCATCAATTGGAGAGATTGACCCTTGGGCTAACTGATTGTAAGGACTGGCCATGACTACAGTGGAGGAGTTGTTGTGTAGGGGCTGACCCTACAGAAAAGGATTTGCTTTAGCAGGGTTCTGGTTTCTGTTTCTAAGCAGCCAGGTGTTGCTCCAGCTAGGTAGAAGCCAGACACTGGGTGTGGCAAGCACGGAAATGGGCTCCCTGCCTGAGACCACTTGGTGTGAACCACACAACAATCCACAGATGTCTTCCACTGGCACTGGGCTTGGATGTGCCTGGAAGATCCTAACCTATAAACTGAGGTCAACTGCCCCTAGTGCCAGGCTTGGGACTGCTTTGAAAGAGGTATGGGACAAGCCAGATGCTGCTTATTTTGGGTTTATGAATCTTTGGGAGCTTTTAGAAAGTCTGCCGCATGAGTCAAGACTGGTTGTTCGTATGGAAAAGCCACTGGAAGCAGCTTGGGTAGGCCCACAAGTTGGATGGGGCAGGGTCTCAGAGAATCACCAGGACTAGGTAACCCATGTTAGTCAGATTGATGGAGACTTAGATATTGTGACCGACTGTATCTGTACCCTGGAAGGTGGGAGAGCTCAACAAAGGAACAGTAACCTTCTGCCAGCACTTCTATCTGGGAAAAAAACTGCCTCTCCAGCCTTATACCTGTAACCAGACAATTCAGTTCCTCCCCATATGTCCCTGCCACCTTTCAAGCTGCTGCCCCATTACAGGAGCTCAGAGCAAGTGAGTCCATCAGTGAGGAAGCCCATGTGTGGACCTGTTAAGAGGAATGCCTGGGACTTCTGGCACTCTCTACCTCATTTGGCCACAATCTCCTTGTTTTCACAGCCAGAAGTGGTGGGGACTCCTCTTCCTGGCACTGGAACCCTGGGCTGGGGAGCCTAATGTGGGGCTGGGGCCCCTTGCTATTCAGGGTGGACCTCTGCAACTGAGATATCCTTCCTGATTTTTAACGGTCACACATGGTTGTGGGGCCAGCCCATTCTGTGTCTCTACCTTTCCTATCAGTCTCAAGGTGACTATTTCTGTATGTCCTTAGCTGTAAGGCTTTGGTTCAGTTAGATTTCAGGTGATTCTCAATAATGGTTGTTCTGTTGTTCAGTTGTAATTTTAATGTGGTCATGAGAGGAAGAAAGCATAGTGTTTACCTAGTTTGCCATGTGGACCAGAAATCTCAAACATCCATATTGTCAATAATAAGTCATATTTGCTTTTATTTATGACATTGGTAGGTAACATGTATTCTTAAGCCCAGAGCTGAATATTCTATGAGTAAAATATTAGTGATACTTTTTGAACAATGGGTATAGAGTTTACATTTTCCTTTTTTAAATAGTTTTTTTTTTTTTTTTTTTTTTTTTTTTAACAGCCAGGGGGAAAAAAATTAAAACACCTTGATGTGAGAAGCCCATCAAAATATATAGAACAAATTGTTAAATATCCAAGTTGAAGAATAAATTCAAATACCTACTTTCTATCAATGAAATATTTATCACTGCTGTTAACTCTCTTCAGAAATATTTTCTTTTAAATAAATTGTCAACAAAGTATTAGTTTATCCATTTAAAAATCATTAGCCATTGACTAGTATATCCTTTTTACTATTAATACTATTTGTAATTTTAAAATGATCCTCTCTTTTGTTGAAACTACATTGCTAATAATCATTTTTAACAATAATATTCATTGATTATTTCTATGTGCTAGACACCATTCTGAATGCTAACTTAATTGTCCCAGAAATGTTATGAAGTCTTATAATTTCTGTTTTACAGTTGATTAACTGAGGCATAGAAGATTTAAGCACATTGTCCGAGAGCATGCAGCTATAAGAGTCAGAATTTAAACATAGGCAAGCCGGTGTCAGAGTGTACCCTTTAATCATTATGCTGTAGAGATCTTTCTGGCTGTTAGTTTTTCTAAAGATTAACCATTGTTCCTCTGCCTTGTAATTCATTTTAATTGCTTTTGTATCTATTCTTTCCTGTAGTTTAGATAACTCTAAAATACTTTTGAAAAGATTACATGTAATATGCTTTTATCTGTCTATAATTATTCATACCTTGATCAGACATTCAAAGTCTAGTGAAGGATTGGTAAATTTTACAACTTTCTATTATAAAAGATAGTTCATTGTTTATTTTTGACACTTTTAATTCCTCAAATGGAACAAAATAAATGTTCGTGAAAGTTAAGAGATTGTCTAATATGGGTACTACTTTTAGAAAAAGTATATGCAAAGTTTCTATTGTTTTATTATAACCTGTGCAAAAGTTGCTCATTCAATCTATAAATTGGAGACTATATATACCTCTGAAAATATAGTTTTGCCCTTTTTCTTTTTTTGTAGTTTTATTATATCTCCTCTTCCTTCCTTGGAGATCTGCTGGAGACTCATTCACACTTTTGGTAGGCTAACACTTTAGTACTTCTCAAACTATTAAACTTTTAAAATATTTTTGGAGGGTTTTGTTTTGTTTTTCTTTGCTTTTGTGAGTTACGAACACTGAGAATAGAGAAAGACCTTGGAAAACTAACTATTGGTGGCATCATTCAGAATTATTTAAATTCTTTCAACATTTCAGGATGAGGGGAAGCAAGCATAGTGTTTACCTAGTTTGCCATGTGGACCGGAATGGGTCCCAAAATTTAATTGCCCATTCAGCTCAAATGTTGTGTATCAACTATAATTTAAATTAGAGATTGGTGACGGGGAGAGATCACCCTTGTTGCTAAAAAATTATCAGAACAGTTCATACAACACAGTCGTAAATCACTACTTTTTGGGGGAAAAAACTGGAAGCTTTCTTCCTTTCATTCATTCTTCTTACATTTCTGACTCTAGAACTTCAGCTGAATAAAGGTTTTAGCATTTGTGAGAATGGACATGGATGTAGTTATTATAGTCTTTTTTCTCCCTAAAACTTTCTGTTCATTTGTTTGTTTTTTCTCATTGTCTTTCAAGTACTTATCTCCAGAAGTTAAAAGCATGTGTTTGGGACTTAGGCAGACCTTCCTTGACACCTGTTTGTAGCTAACTGTGGCTTTGAGTCAATTATTTCATCTCTCTATATCTCTGATTCCTCATTTTTCAAATTGTGATATACATAGTAGTACTTATCTAAAATGATTATTGTGGGTGTTAAATATAATAATTCACAGGAAACCCTTATCATAAGATTTGGTGAATATTCAATGAAAACTCTTAGTTTGTCCTCTCACCACCTTTTTTCTTTTTATTGTGATGGCCTTAGAAATATACCTTGCAGACTTCTAACTACAGGAGGTATTATGGATCAAAGGCCTCAGCTGTTCGGAAATCCACTGTCTTGTTAGCACTAAGAGCATGCTTCCTGAAGGCTGCTCCCAGCCAAGCACTGAGTGTGGGTGGGATACTTGCCAAGCACAGCATTCCCAAGGGACACAGGACTCTTCAAAGCTGACTTTGATTTGAAGGCTTCCGAAGACCCTATCAAACCTTCCTTAAACTACCTGGCAGTGTAGCACCTTTCTGCTAACCTCCCGTCTGTTTCTTCTCCCTGAGGGTCAGACTGCATTATGGCCTGGTTTCTCTCTCAGGTTCCCTATATTCTTTTATGTAGACAGTTATCCCACTAAAATCTTTGCAGCTCTATTCTCCCCTTGGTGTCTGATTCTTAAAGAACCCTGACTTTACACAAGCAATTATCTTTAGGAGATCTAACTGTTGGCCATCCACTCCTTTTGGACTGGCAGCATATATGCACCCTGTATTCACCCCTAACTGTATTTTGCTGCCCTCTTCCCTCACCTGCAGTATCTTGCCAATAAAGCCCTGGAATCAATAAATAAAGTACACAATCTATGAAATTACAAGTGTGCTTCTCAAGAGCTAAATTGGACTGTCCCAACATTGCCCTTAGGGATACATCCTGAAAATATCAAACTCATAATAAATGGACAAGTTCGCCTCGTTTAATCATTATTAGAGAATGAATAAAATTTCTCTAGATCATTTTTTTGCAGAGAAATGGAATGAAACACATGCTAAATCCACTGGGTATCAGTCAATTAAGAAGTTGTAAGTACATCTCACCAAAATGTAATTCAGATTATAACAATTACCACAGATTTTCTTGTTCTGTTTTATACATGTCTGTGTGTGTAAGAACATTTGCCTCAGTTTTCATAATAAGATTTAGCTTTTCTGTGCTTTAAACTTAGAAAATGAATCTATAGATGGGAAGGGAGATATAATTAATCAATCCAGAGTGAATCATCTCTCTTTAGAGTTCTTACACTTTGATTCCTGGTACTCAGACCTGAAGGAACCCCAGGGGTACATCACTTTCACTTTAGAGTTTTGATATAAATTTGGACCCCAATTCTACTCTTAGTTCAATTTTAGTTCAGCACAAACAGCCTATAAATGTAAATAAATAAATATACAAATAAATATGTACTTAAATAAATATTAAGAAAGCGCACAAAAGGAATCAAATAAATTATAATATAAATATAGACTGGCTTAAAAAAGACAAGTATGTTGTACTAGCACAGAGAGTTTGTTCTCAGGGATGAAAGGTCCTGCTCCATTTCTTATTGGCACACAATTAGTTTGTTGGTGCCTCAAAGAGTGGACCCAGCTTTGTAGGTGTCTTTTAAGGTTTCCTTTTGCCTAGCTGCTGCCCCATCTCTTTACCCTCTTCTTCCTTGATGCTTTTGTGGTAAAGATACAAAGAGTGAGCTTACCTTAATACAGCCCAACTAGACTCTCCCTCTAAAAGTCCTACCTCTTTTCTAGGTAACTGATGCACAATGACTGTACCCACCACTCCAGGTGAGACCCCATTGCTACACAAAGTGGTGCTACTTGAACTCCATTTTAAGTCCAAAATTATAGCTCTAATATAATACATCAAAGCATTCATGTGATGGGTATCAAAAAATAAACAAACACTAGATTGTGGATTCATGAAGGAAGTGGAACATTAGACCCCTCACAGTGCCTTCAACTTATCTGCAGCACAATGTCATTGTGAGAGTGAAGTGTTTAATCTTTTTAACTTTCCAAACACTGGATGCCTAAAAGGTTCAATAGTGCCCTGTGTCTCCTCTGAGCTGCTGGCCCAGGTGTTAACTGGGCAAGTTACTCAGTACCAGCCTCCGCTCAGCATCTGACATGCAGTGCAAGGGCCTTTTCATTTCTTCATCTCTGCATGCCCCAATTTGAAAGGACCATAGATTAAGTGAAATCAGTAAATCAGATTAAAAATACAAAAGATACACAGTAGCCTCAGCTCTCAGTTTGAAAGCAACGGCTCAAAATGCTATTTTTATGTAGATTATCTATTTTTATATCTTAATGATGACTCCAGCTCAAATGTAAATGTTAAAGGCAGTAAGAACTAAGGGAAATATTCCAAGAGACAAATAATCTAAGATAAACACAAAAAGGCAATTCACAAATGAGGTAAATTTATGAGATGTATTCCATTAAAGTAGTAATCAAAACATGAAAATAAAATGAGATGCCAGTTTCCTCCTAACAAAATAACATTTTTAGTACAGAAAATATCCATTGTAGTCCAAGAATTAGAAAAGGAGATGTCCTCATCCATAGCCAGTGGGATTATAAATAAGTATGTTTTTCTGGAGTCAATTTGCTAATATAAAAACGTTATCCCTGAGCCCTTTCTTCTGCCTTCCCATCTCCCTGAGATGGTAAAAATGGAGGTGGCAGCCATCTGTTATCTAGCCTCATTCTTGTCCTCAGACACTACATAAAGTCTCAAATCATAGATAGATAGATAGATAGATAGATAGATAGATAGATAGATAGTTGGATAGAACTAAAAAGTCCATTCACCATCTATCACACTGATATGAGAAAACAAAGAAGACTTACAGGAAAAAAAGTAAGGGGGGTGGGAGGGGTGGGAGATGAGGGTAAGGGGGATCAAATATATGGTTATGGAAGTAGAACTGACTCTGGGTGGTGAACACACAATGGGATTTATAGATGATGTAATACAGAATTGTACACCTGAAATCTATGTAATTTTACTAACAATTGTCACCCCAATAAATTAAAAAAAAAAAAAAAAAAAAAGATTAGGTGCAGATAATAAGATGTAGAGGGGATTTAAGAGACGGAATTTTTTTTTCTTTTTTAAAGTTCCAATTTCTCCACATACTTGCGAACATTTATTGTCCATTGTTTTATTTATTCGTTTATTTTTGACAGATGTTAGGTGATATCTCAGTGTGACTTTGATTTGCATTTCCTTGATAATTTGTGACTTGAGCCTTTTTTCATGTATCTGTTGTCATTTGCATATCTTCTTTGAAGAAATGTCTATTTAAATCCTTAGTCCATTTTTTAAAATCAGGTTATTAGTTCTTTTGCTATTGAGTTGCCAGTGTTCCTTATATATTTTAGAGACTAACTCCTTATCAGATATGTGGTTTGCAAATGTTTTCTCCCATTCCATGGGTTGCCTTTTCATTCTGTTGTTTCCTTTGCTGTGCAGAAGCTTTTTATTTTATTTTTTATTTATTTTTTTTGGGGGGGAGGGGAACAGGACTTTATTGGGGAACAGTGTGTACTTCCAGGACTTTTTTCCAAGTCAAGTTGTTGTCCTTTCATTCTTAGTTGTGAAGGGTGCCGTTCAGCTTCAAGATGTTCTTTCAGTCTTAGTTGTGGAGGGCTCAGCTCAGCTCCGGGTCCAGTTGCCGTTGCTAGTTGCAGGGGGCGCAGCCCACCATCCCTTGCAGGAGTTGAACCAGCAAATCTTGTGGTTGAGAGGACACGCTCCAACCAACTGAGCCATCCAGGAGCTCAGCGGCAGCTCAGCTCAAGGTGCCATGTTCAATCTTAGTTGCAGGTGGCAGAGCCCACCATCCCTTGCGGGACTCGAGGAATTGAACTGGCAACCTTGTGGTTGAGAGCCCACTGGCCCATGTGGGAATCGAACCGGCAGTCTTCTGAGTTAGAAGCACTGAGCTCTAACTGCCTGAACCACCGGGCCGGCCCAAGAGCCAGAATTTTTTTAATGGGAAAGATATATAGCCCAGTAGCTGTCAAATAGTTTGATAAGAGGCAAATCTTATTATAGTGAAATTGCTGAGATATTTCTCCTAAGAACCAAAAAGATATGAAAAGACCAACCCAACTTTCTCTCAGGATCACCAGTTCCAATGCCAGGTTGCAGAAATAAGAAAAATAAATAGATAACTTCTTTTGTGTTTTTCAATTGTTAAAAAATAAAAACTGGGAAAACTCAAAAGCCATAAAATTATATATATATATCTTTGAACCAATAATCCTGCAGCTAGGAATTGATCTTAAGAAAGTATTTGTGTCTGTATTCAGTGAATAACTGTAGTCATCACATATGAGTATTTAATATTACAAAATTAAACAGCCAAAAATTTCAAATATAGGATCTTGGTTAAATTCATTTATTTATACCACAATTATTTATTATATGCTTCCTATGTTCCAGGCACTTTTGATTCACAATGGGGAACAAGAGAGACAAAATTGCTTCCTTTGTGTTAAATTTTATTAGGGGTAGTCCATAAGGAACACTGACTGCATAGATATTAGTGAGATGGAGCTCACAGTGTTGAAAAATGATATATGTATGTATGTGTATGAAAGAACACAAAAATTGTATCATTACATTTATAATAGATTCACAGGTGATATTTTAAAATCTACTATATTTTCCATCTTGCTCAGAGCAAGTCTTTAACTAAGACTTCAATTTCTCCCCATATATTGAATTTTTCACAATGAACTCAATTATCTATTTTTAATATTTTCAACAGTTGTAGGATAAAAAAGATACACTGTTTGAATAAAACAAACACATGTAAACACACAGACACAATTATACCATCACATTTACAATAGATTCGAAAGTGGTAATTTTTCTCTTTGCTTTTAATTTACACATAAAATACGGAGCACTACAAAAAGGAACAGTGAAGTAACCATGCTACTCCTAAGTTTAAGGTTTGTAAAATATTCAAGTGTGAGAAATTGACATAGCTGAAATAAAAATCATCATGGTTTAATTTTTGATTGCAAAGAATTTGTCAATCATGTGACTAATTCTATTATACCATTTCTTGGTTCTGAGATATTACAGAGTCCTAACTACTCTGCTCAGCTGCTTCATCCATAGAATAGGGATCATAAGACAGGCTGCCGAAGTATGTTTAGATATTAAATGATAAAATATTCGAATGGTTAACGATGTATTTGGCACATAGTAAGTACTCAGTAAGTGATAGCTATTATTATTATTATCATTAAATTAGAATCACATAACATTACAAAAAGAGTGAATAGAATTTTTATTAGAACAAGAACAAAAAGTAATCTAAAGAATTACATAATAAGTGAAGCAGAAATTAATATAATGTATATGAATTGGAACTTCAATTACTCAGTATACCAGTCAATTACTTCTTATAGCAGACACTGATGTAGAGTGTAGAAGAATGATATCTATGGGGAAATACTGACATATATATGTATGTTTTTTTTCTCTATCTGTAAGCTTCACAATTAAGTTGGGCAGAGAAAAGTGATATGCTATTTTGAAGTATTTCATGTTCTAATGGCATAAGAAGAATAAAAAGTTAGTTCAATAAACACACATGTATTAACAATATGCAATTCTCAAATTAAACGTTGGAATTAAATCAGTACAAAAATTGTACTCTCATGGCCCTCATTTTTCCATTTATATTCTCTATTATTAGAATTTGCACATTTTATTTAAACAGTTTTATTTTAGTGGACTTTAATAAGAATAGAGAATATAGTATTACATACTAATCATTTGGGTGTTGTCCAAGAAACAAGCAGTAGAAATAAAATGGGAATTTTTAGGACAATCTTCTGTGTATCATGCCAGCCTCCCTGCCAAAAACTCACATCTAGAAGAATTGATTGGGTTAGCAGTAGTCATGAGGTTATAAGAAGTATATTTAATTTACATTTCAAAATTGTTCTTAGGGTTACAATGTCTTCGTGTCACCTCTTAACCTGTCTGTTGTGAGCCTTTCATCAATGTGTGGAAATACAGAGCACCTCAGTTTTCCAGACATCAGACAACTCCAATCCATGCAACTGCTTGAAATCTAGAGCCCAGTTGGTGTTCCAAGCCTAGTTGCATGTGTGAGTGGCTTCATGGATAATAGAAAAAAAGGATACCGAGTCATAGTAGAATGTAATACCCCTCACTACATTCTAGTCCACAGTGCATAGAGATCAAACAATTCAAATGCTCAAGCTTGTGCATTCCAGATGAATTTTTGAATGTGGGAGTAGAGGGAGGTAAGAACCATTCAGTGATGCACCTATCATATTTCCTTCCCCAGACTCAGTTTATTTTGTCATATGGGATTGGGGAATGTTGAAAATTTGAATGATGGGTGTGTTTTGATTAGAATATTTGAAGTAAATAAAGGATAGTATTTTAAGGATTTTGCTAATTGATGACAGGACAAAGGAACTGATAAAAAACAAAACAAAACAAAACAAACAAAGAAACTAGGGGTTTAGAATCTATCTTTTGCTGCTAATATGTTACAGAATGTAATTGCTCAATGGGTCCCAAATCTGCCTGATTATCAGAATTGTCTAAGGAGTTTATTTAGAATATTTATCAAACTCACCCCTGGCCTTCTGTGTCAGGATCTCCAGATGTCTCTTTTAACAATGCTCCATAGGGGATTCTAATTAACAGTCAGGTTAGGAAACCACTGATCTGGAAAAAGATGTTATTGTGCTGCCCTTTGATTCCTAAGGATATGTAGTGTAACACTTAAGGTATGTGATTCTGATTTTTTTTTGTTTTTGTTGATAATTCTTTTAACTAATCAATTTTATCCTTCATTGGCTAAGTATTTTGTTATGTTTTGTTTTGTTTTGAAATCCTTTAATAGATTTAAAGGGATTTAATTATAGCCTTTAGTGTTTAGAATCTATAGGGTATACCTCACCAAGAATGGGGGACTGTTTTAAAGCTACCTTACCTAATGATTTCTTTATTAAAGACACTTTACCCGATTACTTATTTTTATTGACATCAGTTTCTAAGGAAATTTAAGGTTGTATATTGCCTCGATCCATTTGTATGAACACTGGCTCCTTTCTGTAAGTTCCTAGTTTTTCAAAGAATATGTTGGGTGACCCTAAACATAAACAAGCCTTTTATAAGTGTTTATTGAGTGCACAAATACCTAGTCTATTAACTTCCCACAGTTAATGATTGAAAACTGAGTCCTAATTGATGTGCCTAGCAACATGTAATAGTTTTTACAATGTTGGCCATGAAAAGAATACAACATTACACTTGCTTTTAAGAAGTTAACAGATGACATGGACTTTTTTTTTTCCTTTGTTTGCTTTATTTTTATTTGTTTTTTAAGCTTTCTTTCCTTTTTTTCTTTCTTCTTATCTCCCGCCTCCCTCCCTCCTTCCCTCATTTCCTCCCTTTTTGCCTTCCTTCCTTCCTTCCTTCCTTCCTTCCTTCCTTCCTTCCTTCCTTCCTTCCTTCTTTTCTCTTCTTTTGCTGTGTTTTTTCATTTGTTTTCATTTACTTTATGAACTGGCCCACACATTATACATTTACAACCTTGATTCCAGACTTAATTAAGGTATCATAGCTTAATAAGAGATTATAATTTAATAACAATCCATAACTTCTATTTATTTCTGGGGTATTTGCATGCTTGGACTTATTTAGTCATTGACTGACCACATGTTACCTATTTGAGGACTTAGGAGACCTAGGAGAAAAGGGGAACCCTTAAACAAAGAAACATGTACAAATAAATGAAATGAAGACATTAAATGCATTTCCATTGAGGAGCTCAGATATATCACAAAATCCAGAAAATTGCTGGGGTAAATGGACAAATGTCGATTTTCCAAAGGGAATAAATAGTCTCCTGAGAAATAACTCATTCGTAGGGGCATGAGGAGCCTGACTTAGTAACAAAGCCTTAGTTATGGATGAGGAGTAGAGATTTTGAATACAAGGAAGTGGCTGCTATTCAAATCCTATCTTAACCCTACTTCTTGACCTTACCTGTGGGATGAAGTGAGAGAGAGGACTAAAGTTATTTAAAAATAAAAGCAATAAGTAAATCAGAATGCATACAAATTTTAGCATATTTTATCTGGCATATGCAAATAGCCCAATGACCTTTATAGTTACTTTATTTTATAGGATTCCCAAAGTTAGCTGATATTTACTGCTATTTTTCCTGGATTTCATTGTAAAGAATTGTGATTGAAATATTCTATTCAGGTTCATTCATTCATGTATCCAACAGATATTTTCAGAGTTGGTACAATGAGCCAGGCTCTGAGATAGGTACGAAAGGCAAAACAATGTAAACGATAGAATGAAGAGTTAAACAATGAGCAAAATTTCCATTCAATGCAGCGAACACTAAGTCTCCCAAGACAGACATGGGACCAGAAAAGTCCCCTCCTACAAAAATGAAATGACTTCTGTGGCAAACCAGGAGATCTAATTAATATTCAGCTGTGAAAAAGAATGTGGAAGTAGGCAGTGAGTATTGAATGAGTGTTTTCTGGCTTAAAATAAAAGAAGTATTAAAACCCTGAAGAAGGAAAGAACATGACAAAACAAAAATTTAAAGATGAATTGTGATTACAAAGGGCTAAGAGTTACACCCCTAACCCCCACCCACCCAATACACACACACCAAGTTAGCATTATGTTTTCATGAATGTACAAGCTAAACATTGATGTAACTACACACCAAGCAAAAGTTAACATAACTGAAGTGAGCAAAAATTTTCAGGGGTTCATTTTCCTTTTTACTGCTGTTACAATTAGCATAGACCTTTGTTCTCAGTATTATGGTTACAATTTGCCTAAGAAGAGATTTCTTTGATTTAGAAAACTAGAAAACAAACAAATTAAAAGCAAGACCCACTACATTTTTACTTCTTCTTCCCATTAAATATTTTCTACTTTTGCATGGCTCATGGGTAATAACGGAATACGTAGACAGGTCTCTCAACATTCGATAGTAAACATGTCTTGAGGTACCAGCCCAGAGTAGATCCATTTCTCATTGCTATGAGTGTTTATGTGTGTGTTTCTTAATCCTGTCCCCTGAACACAGTATACTGAACCAGGAGTGGATATTTGACTCAAAATAAGCCAATCAGATTCTTTCTCCTGGGAATTTGGATTCAGACACATGAGGTAGGTTATTATTTTTTAGCTCTCAAAATGAAACTTAGATTCCATGAATTCTTATGCACTAAAGAAAAAGGGACACATTTAAGAAGTAGTTTTTATTTTAGTAAGCACATTTGTGCTTACTGTGTACCAGTCAATATTCTATGTAAGTATGTAAAGAATAAAGAGATAAGAACCCATATCAGTTCAGGGAAAAAGAGATAAATGACATAGATAGATGTTTGGGTTCTTAAAATATTTCAACTTCAGTGTCTACTTTCTCCTGGGGCCTCAGTGTAGCAAATAAAGTTTCTGATATTGTTTTCAGTGAGATATTCTTTATGCCTGAACTAAAGCTCCTTGATATGCATCTAACTTATTCTATTATTTGTCTACTTTATTTAAGCAGGTTTATTTTATTAAAACATTGTCTAAACTGACCACAAAATGGGGCTGGGCAGGCAGTACAACTTCTGAGGAGAGAGTTGTACTCTCTCCTCAGAAGTTGTTCATTATTTTTTTGAAATTAAAACATATGTGAACAATTACAATATAAAAAATGAGACATACTTATTTAATAATTTAATTGTTTCAACAAAGAATGTGCACATAATTCACTATTTACTTAGCAAGCTGAATTTCCTCAACTTTTTTTTAATAAATATTCTTAAGAAAGTTATATGAATTTGGGAATTATAAATATTATTCTTAATTACACTTGAGTGACCTTAGTTATGGCTCAACATTGTGAGTGCTACTTTTCTTTCTGCAAAAAGTAATCCATAATTGCTGCTTTAACTACTACACAGTCATTTCACAATATTCAAAAGTTGAATTAAAATGAATTTATAATTAAAATGAATAATCTGTAAATGGCTCTTCACTGGAAGAGTTGGTGAAAAAAAGTAACTAAGTGTTTAAGTATGGGGGTTTTTGAATTTAGTTTCTACTTGACAATTTTGTAGTTTCACTTATGTACCGAAAGCTTTTCACAAATTTTTTAAAGCCTTCACAATTTCCTCCATTTTACACAAGAGAAAACTAAAGGCAAGAAAAGTATCAGTGATTTACTCAAGTCCATATAGAATTGAATTCAAGTTATTTAGATTTCATAGTAGAAAGTTTCTTCATTATGTCATCCTGGCATATATGGAATCATGGTTGTCTTCCAGAAAAAAAATAAAAAATATTTAATAAGAAAACATAGTTCATTTCTATAACTATTTATAGTTTAAAGACATATCATACTAAGATTTTCTTGTTTAAAATCATTTCAGTAAACTTATTCATAGATTATTAGGAATTTTTCTGCTTTTCTTTACCATATAATGTCTAAAAAGCAGTGGGACTCCAAAATACATCTATTAGGTTGTAACTATGAACCCAGATCCTGAAATTCCAGTGAACAAACCAACAATAGGCAAGTGAAGGCTCCTGAAAGGCAGAGGCCTTGTGGAAAGGGCCATGAAAAACTCGGTTCACCACTTGACAGATATTAGTGTGCTATTAAGAAAGGAGGTGGTGGAAGCTCTTATAAACATTCTTTTTTTTTTTCTTTTTTTTTTTTATGAATAGTAAATATTTTAGAGTTGAAAGGAAAAATAGTATAAGATAGTGTTGAAGATTTAATATAACACTGTTAAATTTTAGTGACCAAACATTAAGAAAAACATTAATGATAACAAAAGTTATTTTAAATGGTACTTACTTTAGCTGGAAATACACTTTAATACTTAAGATTCATAGACCAAAAAATGTTGCATTTCATACTTTTCTATAAGGTTCTCTTAGGCAGTCTACTTCTACTCTGACATATATGTATAGGCACCGCTTCTTTATCACAAACCATAAAGGAAGTTAGTAGTCCTGCATATCGTGACCAGTACCAGTGATTTAACACATCCTAAACTCTGTTTAAACAGATTAATTGATGTTAGGTGCTGGCTGATAGATTTATCTCTACCCCATCTGATTAAAAGCCACCAGAACCTCCCTTTAAATCACTCTGTTTTAGGATTTGTCCTTAATTTTTTATAGGCATTCCATTTTTAATCATTACTTATGTTTTGAACATTTCATTTTTCTGCTTCATTGTATTCCATTTATATTTCATTATGCTCTCCATCTGTCTATCATGTCTTCATGTCATGTCCACGTTTTTTGTTATAGTTTCCTTCTGCCATTTACTGAAGTGTCAGTTTTATGTTTCCCACTTTAATCAATATCTATTTAGAAACGATTTACTTTTCTTCAATGAATGGCATTAGTGTGTAGAACTTTTGTCATTTATTACAACAAACTCTGATTGCACATATCTATTTTTCTAGATGTCAGCTTTCTATCAATGTTCCAAATGTGTCTTATTTTACATCTGTTCCGACAATAATTTTAAATGTAATAATATGTCTGTCTTCCTACCAAATAACATTTTAACAGTCAGCATATTGAAAAAGTCTTTTCCCCTAAATTACAAAGTTTGAATAAATTTCTGAAGTACCTCTAGATCAGAAAATGCATCTTAGAAAATAATATGGTTTTAAAAAAGGATTTTTAAGGGAATATATTTGTTTATGAACAAAATATATTTTGTCAAATAATGCTATCATTTACAGCACTTTGGAAAATTATTATATTAGTAATGAGCAACACATTGGCTATACATTAATTATGTATAGAACATATTTAAATAATTTAAAGTGTTTAGATGAATTCAATGTTTTCTAATGAAATACTGACCACAAAATTTTGTGCTATTTTGTACAAAAGTAGCATGTAAAAATACTAAGTTCTGTGTCATTCTCTTCTCTCATTCTCTTTTTTATTACCATCTCTTTCAATGGTAAATTTAATCCACCCATTATTTACTTATAAATTATACTATTTAAATAAATGACAAAAAAAAAAAATGGATCCTGCAGGTTGTACCATGTTGTTCTTTGAGAATTTTTTGATATTGACATTGATAATCTTCGTAAGGATAAGAAAAATCTAAAATCTTTCCAAGTAATGTTTTCCCCTCAATTCCTGAATAAACATGCTCACATAAGGAATGTAGGAATAATAGAGATCATGGTTATTTAGGATCAGAGGGAACTGAATGTGAAGTTTGGAGCATTCTCTTACTAGCTGTGTGACGTGGGTCATGTTGTATGATCTTGATGAACATCTGTTTTTTTCATCTACAAACTAGTTTCATCTATTAACTAACATCCTGCATTTGTAAAATTAAAGGAGCTAATGTTTGTCATATGTTTAACATAGAACTTGGCACATAATCAGTCACTCATTAGAACATTGTTGTTTTTGTTGTTCTTACAATTAAAGAAATGGAAGGAGATCAAAGTGGTAGTGAGTAGAGAACAGTGAAATGCTTTCCTCCCAAACGCCAGAATAACTTGCTGTCAAATCACATAAAGAATAGAAAACAATCGTGAATGAAGCTCCACCACTGACTGGTGGTAGAAGGAAAGAAGATGAATCCTAGTTTCTCTTCCACCTACTCAGCCATACATAGAGTGACTTTAAATAATAAAGACATGTGATGATGATGGTGGATACTTTTGATGTTCCCTTGATCTATTATAAGTTTTTAAATTATCTCTAAAAATCGACTTCCATGTTGGGAAATTCTATAGACAACAACTGAAAATGAAATAATGTTAAAAATAGAATTGCATTTTATTACAATGTAGGATCCTTCCCATAATCAAATCAACCTAAGATCAAACTGCAAACCTTCCAGGATAAATTTGAGGCAATAGTCCAGTTAAGTGCAGATGGGTGTTATTGAATTTGAGGCCATTTCTTATCCTCTCAGGAGGATAAGAATCGAACCTACATTTCTCAAATGTCAGTCAATGTACTATTCTACTCAAATAAAACTAAGTCAAGGCCACACAACTCTCTGTTTTTATAGTTCAGTTGTCTGAGTTGCTCTACATTGATTTAGTACTTCTGGAAAACTGATGAAAGTTCTATGATGGAGGCATTTTGGATTATTTATACAATCCACTTGTATTCATGCAAATAATTATATTTTACTTTTGCTATTCTTTTAATGTGGACAGCAATTTGGATAAAGATTCAGAACATTAAGTTAAATACATTACTGTTACAATGGCATTGCATTTTGAAAAATTCAGAAAACACATTTATTGAAATAAAATTATGAGGTAGATGTCAATTATGCTTCAATAAAGCTGAAATTTAAAAAAAAATATGAAGTATGTAATACTGAAAAGATAATTATAACTTTGTGGAAAAACATTAAAGCCCTTTTTATCTACCTAATTTTTCAAGTCAGAAACTATGGAAGATACGTTTAACGCTTCTCTTACTCTTCCTCTGTCTGATAATCACCAAGTCCTAGATCCACTGCTAAATATCTTTTCAATTCACTGTTTTTCACCAAGTTGACTCTGAGGTGAGCAGCGTCCACGTAAATACTTATTGTGGGATCCATATTTATATAAGCAATTTGATTTAAAAATTATTCATCAGCCAGTGACAAGTATAGTGGTTTATAAGTGAAGATTTAAAACTGGTAGAGAAGATGTACTAGATGTAGTTACGTATTTATTTTCTAATCAGTTCATATGAAAATCATTCATGGTGGGGCACCATGTTTTCCTGTTCAGGTTCAGGAAACATCTCTTTATGTTCTTTATAGACAAATGTGTCATTCCTCGCTAATGTCTTATCTTCCACTATGAGTAAATGCTATCAAGTCCGTTGCTACAATGGCTTTTTAGAACACGTTTGTATTGAAAAGATATGGAACATCTTGCTTTTGTAGCTCCCTCATACCAATTATTTAATGATGGTTATGTTATTACTCATGATGTTGTATCATGCATTGTGCCCCCAACCTCATTCCCAAATCCTGGCTTTCAATGATTTTCTCAAAGATTGTTGCTATACTCCATTGGTAACCATGAATGCAAGCCTAAACCAGAGTATAAAAGAAAATGTGAGCTATTATTCATTTTCTGGACAATTTAATATACCATTTAAAAATTTTAAGATAATTATAGAAGAACATATCTTCCAATCATGTTTTTTTTTTTTTTTTTTTTTTATTCAACACATTTGGCTATGATTATTGAATTCCTAGAAGGTGATGTCTTTTCATAATAGTTGTATCTCTGCTCTTCATACACAGTCACCTATAGGTGGGGACATTAGGCAAGACGTCTATGGGTAGAATGAGAATTACAGTCCTATTTGTACAAGGAACATCTGTCCCTAATCTGGCATGGCTTAAGACTTACAGTGTCACCACCTTGACTAGAAGAGTCCATTAGCATTGCAGAGTGATAGAGTTGAAAGCCCTCAGACATGATGGATGTAGCTATAACCAAGGACTGACTGGCATGGTGCATGAAGCCTGCAGGAGAGATAGGGTAGCTTTCCTGGGTGCTATGGTTAAATAGGTACACAGGGTAAAACATGCTTGTCACCACACCAACTGAGATGCTGTAGGACAGTGGTTCCCATCCAGGGCTGATTTTGTCACCCAGGGGGCATTTGTTATGTCTGAAGACTTCATTTTATGTTGCCGCAAGTGGAGAAGGGAAGCAAGGATTTTTTAGTGTCTAGTGGAAAGAGGTCAAGGATGCTGCTTAACATCCTGCTATGTACAGGACATCCCCCATCTCCTCTCAAAACAAGGAATATTTCAACTTAAATTCCAAGATGGAGAGACTCTATTGTAAACCCACATTGAGGTAGAAATTTAGATGGATGAGAGCTGAGGAAATTGTTCACATATATACTGAGTGAGCCTAAAGGTCAGCAGGGGACTGTTAGTGCAAGACTCCCAAACTTATCCCATGTTTAATGTGAGCATCATCCCAAATCAGTATGTCAGCATCATACTAGTGCCCAATCTCACAAGATCCTCAAAGGAAATATTGTAGTGGTAACAATACACTCACAAGACTGGGATCCCAAAACCAGGGCCTAGTCATGGAGCCCTTGAACAACCTCCAGTACAAACTCTACAGCTTCTTGAAACATCTGGCCAACCACATTCATGTAGAGGATCGAGAGATGAACAGGGTTCAGAAGGGAAGAAACAGGTCCCAGGTAGGTCATAACCTAAGCTCAGCTTGCCCTGCCTGCATGGCACTGACATCCTGGCTACTCCAGGCACCAAAGGAAGACTTATAACATCTTAAAGGAATCACTTTAAGTTTGGGCCCCCAGAAATGTGTACCCATTCTCCCTTTCACTAATTGCAACAGCAATCATCTATTGATACCCACAGTGTCCTCCTCCTGACTGTTCTCTCAAAGCCACACCTGCCAACTCTTACTCCTTTTGATTCATTTCAGCAAGAGTGAGCTCTCTGAAATAAACAATCATTTAACTCTACTTAAGGTCATTCAACTTTCTACTTTTAACTGACCTATAAGAACCTTGGCTGTTGTCTAAAATTCCAGTCTTACCTAGTTCTCTCTCTGCCTCTCCCTCTTTGTTTTCCACTATACTCCACACGGACCTTCTTTGTATTCTTTAATAAATAATGTTCAGGATTTTTTGTTTGTTTCTTTTGTTTTTACCAGGAGCCATCTAGAAGTGTCTACCATCCACTACATTGCCTTTATCTGCCCTTGAGATCTTTTCTTACAGGCACTTCTTTCTGGAAGTTTTCATTTCCTCTTAGAATGTTATGTTCAACTATCACACATATTTGTAGCATCTCACATTTTATTCACACTCCTTATAATTACTTAGGCAGTTGTCTATCATCCCCTTTGTACTATATGTTCCATGAAAGAAGGGACTGTATCAGACCTGCTCACTGCACTGTAGCATGAGCAACGGTAGCATGGGACCCAGCTTGTGAATATTCAATGAATAGTTGTTAGCTAAATAGATGAATGAAAACTATTTTTCCTATTTAATTTATTATCAGATAGACTCTACCTTTGTATTACTTTTTAATATTAAAAACTTCAAACATACAAAAACATAGAAGGAAATTATGAATGCTGAATTCATACCACCAATGTCTAACAATTGTCATCGTATTTTGTGTTTATTTATTTTGCTCTAATATTTTAAAATAACTTTATGTTATCTACCCCAGAATACTTCAGTATGAATATCAAAAATAAATACATTATCTCATATAATTTAATCAGAATAATAATTCACATTAAAAAAAATAATTCCTTGATATCATCTAACTCCCAGTGTATATTCTTATTTCTCCAAATTTTCCTAAAATATCTTCTTCAGTTCGTTCAAACCAGTAATTGACTTAATCTACACATTGAATTTGACTATTATGTTCCTTAAATCCCTTTATTATAAACAGTGCCACATTTTTTTTCGTAACTCAGCTTATTGAAGAGAGTAATCAATTGTCCTGTAGAAGATCCCATCTTCTGAATTTCATTGATTTCTCGTATGTCTTTTGAAGTGTTTTTATTCTCTTATATTTAATGTCAACTGGAAGATAGATCTAACAGATTGGTTAGACTTAACTTAAGCATGTTTTTGTCAAGAATACTTCACAGGTGATGTATATGTCACATCCCAATATGTCAAGATGCACTTAACGTCTAATTGTGCTACTATTATTGGTGCTAAGATTTATCAGTGGAATCTTCCTATTTTCATACCTGTCATAGAGGAGACTTAGTAAGATAAAATATACAATTTAACTAAAATAGTTTAATTGTCTTCTTGAATATCCACTGAATACATTTTGCTTAGTTTTCTTCTTTTCCATCTCAAGTCTTTCTATTTTAATTATCCAATTCTCTAAGATTAGCTTTTATAAGATACTTTGGAAAATTTAGATAAGGCTTATTAAGGCTGAGGGAGGAATTTTAAAATCCATAATATATAAAACATAAACTCCACAAGTAAATAGTCAAATCTACAATAAAAGATGAGAATGCACATATATCAAACAGCATATTTCTAGTCAATCACTGACTACAAATTATGGATTTAGGCATAAAATTAAGTTTCATTACTGTACGACTGGATTTAGAGCTCTCTACAAACTAACAAAGTCATAACAGGTTTATAATCTAATTCGTTAGTGCTCTTGAAATTGTCCCATGCTGATCAAGCAGTTTTGCCTTTGGTTTTTATTTCCTTTATGCTCAATTCAAAAATAAAACTTAGATTCCAACACATTAATTAACCCTCTTACTTAGGTGGTTGTTTCAGCTCCATTAAGCTAAAGTAATCAAATCACCTCATTCCTAAAGCCTTGAGAAGATAAGTTTAAAAGCTTTCAACTGTGAAAGGACAAAAACAAAGCTCACTGGAAAGACAGGATCTGAATAGTCAAATAATTTTGAATAGGCATTAGGTACTTGGAAGTTTCCACATGAGCAAGTGATTCTTGGATAGTTCTATAAATCAATTATAAATATAGGATATGAAGACTAAGTGTTTTTAGGTGCTCTATCCATATATATAAAAGAAAATATTGGTACCAGTGCTCATTTGCCTTAGTCTTTTGGACTCAAAGTCAAGACTAATTTCTTCTTCTTCCTCCCTCCTTTTATTTTTCCTTCTCCACTTTCTGAAACAAACACAAAAACAAATAAACAACAATAAAAAAACACCTTCTTCTAGCTAGATCTGTAATGTGGAATACTGTGTTTCCCCCAAAATAAGACCTAGCCAGACCATCAGCTCTAATGCATCTTTCAGAGCAAAAATTAACATAAGACCCGGTATTATATCATATTATATTATATTGTATTATATTATATTATATTGACCCAGTCTTATATTAACATAAGACCGAGTATTTTGTATTATATTATATTATATTATATTACATTATATTATGTCATAAGACCTCGTCTTATATTACATTAAAATAAGACCGGGTCTTATATTAATTTTTGCTCCAAAAGATGCATTAGAGGTGATGGTCTGGCTGGTCTTATTTTGGGGGAAACACGGTATATATGCATTTTGTTTTATAAAACTTTGCCACAAATCTAGTAATCACTACTAGTATTCACATTTTGCAGATAAGGAAACTGAAACTCAATAAGGTAAAAAATGTCATGAAAGGTAACCTCAAAGTGATGTAGCTACTAATGATGCAGCTGGGGCTAGACTCCAACTCTGAAACCAAAGATTAGGTTCTTAAATACTCATGAAGAGAACTAAAGGAGACAAAGTGTTCCAGTCTTTTCTCCCTGTGCACATTAAAACAAAAATGCAATGATGGATTGTTTTTCAACCAATCATGTATTATTATTACTACTATTATTATTATTACTATGCCAGGATACATGCACAGGTTCATTATTATTTTTTATAATAAATACAAATAATATAATGTTAAAATGTAAATTTTAACTCTCTCTGTCTTCCAACTATATCATCTGCGAAATAAATTCTCAAGATTCTACCTTAATAAAAATTAGATAGTTGGGGAAATTTAATATGTAAGGCTATTGTTTGTATATATTAGGAATTAGTTTATTTTATGCTAGCCATCAATACTTTATACTGTTTTGCCACCCTAAAAATATTGTCATCTAGTATTATTGAAGAAATTTTGAAATGGAATTATTTAAAAAGCAGAAAATACAATTGAAATTAACCTCTTAAAGGGCAACGATTCTAAATGCTCTGACTTTAGAAGGAGGTGAAAACTAGCTCTTGTCACTTCAAGAATGATCACACATGGCCCCTTCACACTTCTATTAGAAAACTAAAAGCACTCAGTCAAAGCATTCAAAAGAACAATGTTTCAGCTTCATAATTAGTTATAATCAGTTGGTCTGTGCTATTAACATTGCCTAATTGCTCTTCTGTGTCTGTAGTAGAAGGTGCCTTGGTGCTTTTGTGCACTGACATTTCATTTATAGAACATTGTGCCCCAATAAGAGAAATAGCTGTGTTGTAGGGAAGAGAGGGCCTGTGTTGGAAGCCGCGTTCCCCGGGTGACTAACTTTGTGAGCTTGAAAGAGTAAAGCAAATTTCCTGGAACTGAGTGACATCATGTCTAATATATGAATAAAATAGCCTACCTCATAGTGTTTTGTGTTGTGTTTTTTGTTTTTGTTTTCAAATTACTATTTTGTTTGATGGCACATAAGAATTTAGTAAATATCTGTTGAACCTGGAAATTTAATTAATGAAAGCATTTGGTAGATGTGTATGCATTAATGTACCTGAATATAGAGAAAAATGTCAGGAGTGGTTACATTTTGGCAAGTCCTAATGGAAATAATTTAGCTTTTATTTTATCCATTTATTTTCACCCATTGCTAGTTACTATAGTTAAACACATACATTAACTAATAAACATACATCTCTCAAACAAGTCCTGTAGTCCCATAATCTGTCATACCATAGCACTGAAGCCCGTTTCTAAATCCTTGCTCAAAAGAAATTCTCAACCAGCCACAGTGAGCAGATTTAATCCCTTAGGCTGTTCGCCTACACTACTAAATGCCCAGGGTAGCTAGCCTTTTGGAGTTCTGAAAATAATTTTCTTTCATTCTCTCTTGATGTATTTGTTACCTTATATGATTTTCATGTTCTATTTCTCCTTTTTGTGAATTTGATACTTCTGATCTGCTGAGTACTGAAAACCACTTAAATAAGGTGGCATTTAATATTAAGAACCAATGCAGTAAATACAGTTTGAGTAGAGACCTAAAGAAGATAAAGAATATGCTTGAGGTTTTTTTTTTTTTATTGTTGTTATTTTGTTTTAACATCTGTAATAGACAGAATTCTATGAAAGTCTATAAGATTTCTGTTACCTAGTACACTTCTTATATAACTTCTTGTATAATTTATTCTCCTGGATTATGGTTGAAACCTGTGAACACGATGATTTAATAAATTCCTTGATTAAGTTACATTATATGGCACTCTCAAGACTATCATATGTTATACAAAATTCCATCTTATCAGCCTCCAGGGAGATTGAAAGGAGAGACAGACTCCTACCATTTGTGAAGAAAGCAAATAGCCTTGACGTGAAATGCTTATAGGAGCTAGATAGCAAGGAAACATAGGCGTCTTTTAGTTGCTGAGAGTAACTAAAGAACCAAGGAGCTGGCAAGTTAAGGGAAATCTGTCAGAGAGGTTCAAGGACCTGAATTCTTCCAACAACCTGAATTAGCTTGGCTGAGGAAGCTGAACCCCAGTTGAGAACCATGGCCCTGGTCACCATCTTTATTGAAGACTTGCGAGATCTACAAAGAAGATCTAACTAAAGTGTGCCCAGATTCTCAACTCAGGAAAACTGTGAGACAAATAAATGTATGTGGCTCTACACTGCTAAGTTTGTGTTAATTTGTTGTGGAGCAATAGAAAACAAGTAAAGCATCCAATTAGATTGTTCAGGATTGATTTTGTTTTTACAATCGAGTGATCTCCTAGAATGCAATGTACATGAAGAAAGTTACAAATAATGTTTTCTTGTTTTAATACATTTTTATTTTAAAATAGTTTTAGATTCACAGAAAAGTTATGAATTCTCATATACCCTATGCACAGCTTCCCCAATTCATAACATCTTTCATTAATGTGGTGTATTTGTTATAATTAATATACCAATTTTAAAACATTGATATTAACTGAAGTTCATATTTTATTCAGATTTTCTTAGTTTCATTAATGCCCTTTTTCTGTTCCAGGATTTTGTATAGGGTATTAAGTTACATTTAGTTACCATGCTTTCTTAGAATCCTCTTGACTGTGAAAATTTATCAAACTTTCCTTGTTTTGGGGGAACCATGGTGACAGTTTTGAAAAGTAGTGGTCAGGTATCTTGTTGAATGTTCCTCAGCTGGGATTTGGCTAATGTTTTTCTCATGATTAATCTAGGGTTATTTTTGAGATGAAGACTACAGATGTAGGTAAAAATGACATTTGCATCACATCATAACAGGGTGCACACTATCAATATAAGTTTTTGTTGGTATAGACGTTGAACCTGACTGAGGTAGTGTTTATTAGATTCCTCTGCAGTTAAATTACTCTTTTTATCCCAGTTTACATACTGTTCTCTTTGGAAGAAGGTTCCTTTGCACAGCCCACTCTTAAGGAGTGGGCAGTTTTGCTCCATGTTCCACTTAGTTGAGGGTGGATAATCTGGATAAATTATTTGAAATTCTTCTGACCTGGAAATTTGTCTCTTTACCCCCATTTTGTTTATTATCTATTTATACCAATGAGTCAATATTGGCTCATGGATATTTATCTTATACTTTGGGTTGCATTTAACTACTAGATCAATATTTTTGTTGCTTGAAGTATTCTAGCTTTGGCCATTGGGAGATCTTTCAGTTGGCTTCTATGTCTCTGTGACACACCCTCACTATTAGTGTTTTGTTTTAGTTTTTTTGTTTGTTTGTTTGTTTGTTTTTTACATTTCAGCTTATGAACTTTCTATTGACATTACTTCAAGCTCACTGATTCTTTCCTCTTCTCTGTCCAGTCTATTGGACACAGCCTACTCAAAAGCATTTTTTTATTTCTATTGCAGTGTTTCTAGTTTCTAACATTTTCTCTGATTCTTTATTAGAGTTCTACTCTCTCTGCTTACATTATCATATGTTTTCACTTTTTCTACTTTTTCCATCATAGTCTTTAGCATATCAACCATAGTTATTTTAAATTTCCTTTCTGATAATTTCAGCATTTGTGTCATATCTGAGTCTTGTTCTAATACTTGTTTTCTATCTTCAGACTGTGTTTTCTCTTGCCTTTTGACATGCCTTGTATTTTTTCCCCCCTAAGCCAGACATATTCCGTTAGGTAAAAGAACTTAAGTAAAAAGGCCTTTAGTATTAGGATTTATGTTACTCTGGCTAGGAGTCTGGGATATAGATGCCAGCAAATTCAAATTCATCTTGAGTCCTTATTTTTGTTTTCCCTTTTGACTCTGGGCTTCCCCAATACTCTTTCTTAGAGGGAATATGTCTCTTACATCTCTTTCAGCTGTAATGCACTTATATTTTACTGGAGCCCTATTGGTGGTAAGCTATGGGTGAGGAAAAACATTCTACAATCTAATGAGATTAAATCACATTGTTTTAGTGGGCCTACATCCCTGGGCTGTGACTTTCACATGTGTTTCTTCAGTGGTTTAGATTTCTCTCATCTTTAGGTAAAATAGGAAGAATAGACGGGATGAGATAGTAGAAATGTTCTTTCCTCAGGTGGGAAAAGGCTCTGATCAATTCTTCTCCACTGGTGAGTAGGAATTTGTTATGGAAAATGCTCTGATTACTACCCCCACCCCAAACATCCAGGGCCAGAATGAGATCTTTACTGAATTTTCCCCATAAGGACCTTATTGAGTTCCTGGAGATAAAAAGCCCCCAAGGTATAGGGATCTCCCTAAGACTATCACCCCCCAGGAGTTTCTCACTTTCACACTAGTCCAGAGTCAGTCCTCCACAATTCATTAAGGTAACCAGAATTATTTTTTTCATATGTTTAGACACTATCTCAGTGTCTAATATATAAGATATACTTAAAGTTTTTGGACAATGGGAAAGAAGAAAGAAATCCTAGCCAGGGCACTTAGACAAGAAAATAATAATAAATAAAGGTAATCCAAATTGAAAAAAGAAGAAATAAAACTACATTTATTTGAAGGTGATAACCTTATATGTAAAAAATACCAAGAAACTGTCCAAAAACAAAATAAAAGAAATTATAGGAATTCATAAATGATTATAGTATATAAATTAAATACGTAAAAATTAGTGGCATGTTTATATACTACAATGAACAATGTGAAAATGAATGAAATTAAGAAAACAATTTATCTTATAACATCAAAAAGAATAAAATAATAGGAAATACATTTAACAAAGAAGTGAAAGACTTCTATACTGAAAATATCATTAACAAGGTAGTTCTCCCCCAATAAATCTACAGATTTGATGCAATCTCTATCAAAATCCTACCTGCCTTCTTTGTAGGGGTTGGCATCCTGATCCTAAAATCCACATGAAAATACAAAAGACTTATTTTGCATAGCCAAAAGGCTATTGAAAAAGAAAAACAAAGTTGAAAGATTAGGAATTCCTGATTTCAAAATCGACTATAAAAATCAGTAATCAAGGCTTTATGGCACTGGCATGATAGACATATATGGATCAATTTATATTAGACAGAAATTATAGTACAGAAATAAACCCATGCACCTATGGTCAATTGATTTCTGACAAGACTGCCAGTACAATATGATGGGGAAAGAATATCTTTTCAACAAACAGTGTTGAGAGAACTAGATATTTACGTGAAAAAATATGAATTTGGACTATTCATACCATATGCAAAAACTAACTCAAATAGAATCCTAGCCCTAAATGTAGTGCTAAATTATAAAATTCTTAGAAGAATACATAGGAGTAAATCATTATGACCTTAGGTTAGATAGAGATGACTTAGGTATAAAAACAAAACCAAAACAGAAGCAATGAAAAAAAAAAAAGATAAATTGGAGCTCATGAAATTTAAATTTTTTATTGTTACAAATGATACCTCAAAACAGTGAAAATGCAACTCACAAAATAGGAGAAAATACTTGCAAGTCATATAGCTGATAAAAGATTGCTATCCAGAATACAAAAAGAACATTTACAATGCAACAATTAAAAGATAACCCAAATGAAAACTAGGAAATAGAATTCAAAACCACTATGAAGTACTACCTTCACAATGACTTGGAAGACTACAGTCAGAACGAAAGATAATAGCAAGTGTTGATGAGGGAGGAAGTGTGAAATTGGAACCCTTATTCGTTGCTTGTTGGCATGTAAAATAGAATAGACCCTTGAAGATCAGTTTGACAGTTCCTCAAAAAAGTTAAATGTACAGTTACATTATGACCCAATAATTCTACCCCTTGTTATATACCCAAGATAAATGAAAACACGTATCTACACAAAAGCTTGTACATGAATGTGCATAGCGGCTTTTTTCATAATAGTCCAAATGCAGAAACAACCCAAATGTTCATAAACTGATAAATACTTAAAAAAATGTAGTACATGAATACAATGGAATATAATTCAGCCATGGAAAGTAATGAAGTACTGATCCATGCTACAATAGGAATGGGTCTTGAAAACGTTATTCTGTGTAAAAGAAACCAATCACAAAAAATCACACATTGTATGATTTCATTTATATGAAACATCCAGAAAACGTAGATCAACAGGGACAAAAAGTAACTTAGTGATTGTTTGGGGAAGACGCAGTGAGGAGTAACTGCTAATGATTATCAGGGTTACTTTGGAGGGGTGATAAAATTGTCCAAGAATTAAATATCAGCAATAATTGCCAGATTTGATGAATATACTAAAAATATTTAATATTTAATTGTACATTTTAAATAGGTGAACTGTGTGCAACATGAATTATGTCTCAAAAAAGCTATTGAAAACAAAGAATGGAGGGAGGGAGAAAGGAAGACAAAAAATAGGAAAGGAAGGTCATTTCTTGGGCAACAATATGGCGCAGATAATATGCTAGACTTTTTACATGTATTAACTTTTGTAATGTTCATGACAAACACAAGATAGGGTTTGCTATCTTTGAATTTATACAAAAGGGAATTGAGTCTTAGGGAACTTGAAATAACTTTCTAAAGGTTATCAGATAGCATTGTGATTCACACCAAAGTCCCGCTGAAAACAAAACCCACGATATTTCAACCCCACAGCTAAATGAATTCGTTTATCAAGATAAACAGAACATAAAGAAACACATTTTTCTTCTAAATTGTTAGAATTAATGTTTTATCTCCTACATGTTAGAACAAATTTGATTCATTGAAAAGTTTTAACCAATAAGATAAAAATTTGGGGAGATGAGAAGAGCTATTGGGTCCGCTGATTAAGGTAGACGTGTATTTTTAAGCAGCACTTTGATTTGCAGAATGTGCAATGATCATTTTGTGTGGTTTATTCTGATTATAAAATAACCAGATGGTTTTCTGGGACTACTTGAAATCTTGCTGATGCTAAAAATTATAGTTATCAGGAAATATCCATTTCAAATTCAGAAACATTTTGATGGTGGGCACATATCCTTGCCTGAACTAGAAAGGCTTTGAAAATATTATTCCAGTTTCATTTTTGTAAGAAGAGTAAAACTTAAAATGACTATTTTAATTTTCTGCCTCAAAAAAGTGAATTCCTGATTTATTCTGTAAAAATCAAATAAACTAAATTGCTGTTTCTGAAAAATCTTTGTAGGCCTTAAAACACATATGAATGGAAAGAGAAATTGTCATTAATGTACCAGGTGTTAAATAATTATATACTGAATTGAAATTTTTATAATAAGGTAAGAAAATTTTGAGTATTTCCTTCATTGACTCTGTCTTCAAAATTATTTTTATTACTAATTCACTTTTTATGCTAATATGTCCTCTCCTACCTATTGAAGATAAAATTAAAAAGAAATATTTAAATTGCTTAGCATAATTTATAACTTTACTATAGTATTTCTCCTTTACTAAAACATAGAAGGTGCTGGAGCTTGACTAAATTAACAAGGAGTTAATTTAAGAGAACATCTGGTTGTTTGTAACTGTCTAGGGTGGGAAAAAACGGATCCAGATGCTTACATAATTCATCCCTCTAGTTTAGAATAAAAATATCTTTGCAGTAGATACAGTAAGCAAAATTCAGTGCTGTTTGGGCTCATATATGCATAACAGAAATGCATGCATATATATTTTTTCCAAATTTCTCAAACTGGGGGTGTGCACAACCTATTACACACATACGTGCATGCACATGTGTGCATGTGTGTGTGTTCTTATTACAATGCTGAAAGCATTTACTGCAGCTACTTTGACCACTACGGGAAAGATACATGTGGTGGACAGAATTCTAAGATGGACCCCAAGATATCCACCCTCTGTTATTCCTGCTCTGTATAATGCCCTCCCCCTGACTGCGGCTATGAAGTGTGAATATGAAAGATGGGACTCCTACGATACGTTACATTATGTGACAGACACGAAGGGATTTTGTAGATACAAAGCTTATCAGTGACTTTAATTCATTCTAAGGGGAGCTGATCATGAGTGGGTCTCATCTAACTAACTGAACCCTTTATAAAAACTCAAAAGCAGCAGAGAAGCTATCCTACTGGCCTTGAAGAAACAAGCTATCAGTAGTTATACAGCTGTGAGAAAATGAATTCTATTTACAAGGATGTGAGCTGGGAACAGGATTCTGAAGCTCAGATGAGACCACAGCCCAGGCTCACACCTTGGTTGCAGCCATGTCATGTCCGGAGCAGAAGACACAACTAAGCTGTGCTTTGACTCCTGAGTCATGGTAAATATAAGATAATACATGTACTGCTTCAAGCTGCTAAGTTTGTGCAAACTAGTTACACAGCAATAGAAAAGTAGTTTATTACGTATGTCACAAGGTCTTGCATTTGATAGTGGTTTATACATGTAGGCATTAATTAGTACTCCTGTGGTGAATTTTAGTTTAACAAACTAGTGCTAATTTGAAAAAAAAAAACTTATATATATATATATATATATATATATATATATATATATATATATATTTCATAATATCAAAGATTGTTTTCTGTCCTGACATTAGCAAGAATTCATTAGTAGAAAGTTTTTAAGTGCGGCAGTTACAGGTAAATCTCAAGATACTTGTTCCCAGCTAAAATTGATTTAAGGTGTATCCTTGAATTTAAAGATGCTCTTTCAAAGGCCGACTGGGTAAGAAACAGGATTATTGTAATCCATTGAAAAATAAAAGAGATTTACAGTATCACCAATGGAAGTTTAGCTTCTAATGCTAGGAATATTTTCCAAGTTGACTGGGTTTTTTTGAGGCAGAGGTTCAAAGTAGCTTGAAAAGAAAAAGGTTGCTTTTTTTTTTTTTTTTTCCCCTCAAGACATACAATTGCAGAGGGAGATCTAGCAGGAAGCAGTGTGAAAGGACATATTCTTCCATAAGCATTTAGCTTTGCAATGATACTTGAAAAATTCAGAAACTTTTCTAGGGGGTAATAGAAAAAACAAAAGAAGCTTTATTTCATTTTTTTTTTTCCTGTTTAAAAAAGAAGAGTAAGTGAGCAAGAATTTCTTTTGATCATTAAAAGAAAAGCTGTCATAATGCTAACAGGTTTCATGGTCATTAAATTGTTAGAAATATAGGATGACAGAAAGGAATATGCCAAACAACATTTAACATCTTTGCATGAAAAGAATCATGGTCATAGAAATAGCAAGTATTCAGAAGACCAATTACAACAGAAATAAGGTACAGGATATATTTATCTGAGAGCAACTTAGAAGCATCCATCTGCAGTGGTAAAATAAAGGGCAAGATACAGGCAAGACAGTCATCACTTGTATTTAATTGGAATACAAATAGAGGAGTCATGTTATTGTGAACACCCATTAACTATTACAAATTGTATTGGAACATTTAGAAATGAAATGAATAGCCAGTGAATTTATTATACTCTTCATTGCCAGGTTGAGTGCTTTAATAATATGAAGTTTATGAAATGGAGTTTGCTTTATTTGTGATTTTGTCTGAACCTTAATGAAGAGTTGGGCTTTATCTATGCCCTTGCATGAAATTACCAATGTTTTCTTTTTTCTCTCTCTCTCCCTAAGTAATACTATTCTAACATCCCAAGTAATAAGCCTGTGACAATTTAAAAACATTATATATTTAATTCACTCAATCAAAATTGCTTTTTAGACAAATAGATAAGGTAAATATAAACAGGAAACTCAGTGAAATTTGTCTGATTTCTTTAGTAGAGGTTAAAAATGTCAATCCCTGTGTTCTATAACATTTTTCTTTAGGGATTTCACGTCAGCCTTAAGACTATAAGCAAATAAATTTATAAATTTTCAGAAAACTTCTTCTTGACTTCCTTCTGTTAGGCTTCTTTATTCTTATGCCTTCCCTTAGTTTTGGTTCCACAAGATTTCATGTGTGATTTCCTTAGGATAAAGGGAATGCTTGCATACTACCTTCCTTCTTTTGAAATTTTTTGAGAATTTTATATCTGTCTTTCTGAATGTTTCCTCCCAAATATGCCTGACTTTTGGAACTATTAGTTGTATCTATCTTGATTCTTAAGGGTTGGTTCCCAGCTCATATAAGCATGGACACTTGACCTGCAATTTTAAGAGAACACTTCTTCCCTGAAAGATACTAGTTCCCTTTGGTGTTAGTTTTTAATTCAGTTCTCTGCCATTTTGTTCATATTTTTATTAGGTTTCTTCAGGGTCTGATTTTGCTTTGTGTTCTAGTAACAATAATGATATCTTTCCTTTTCTGATAGTTTAAGATCAGTTAGAAAACAGAGACTTTTCTCATTTCGTTTTAATTTCATTTTTATTTCAAGAAGTTACTCTCTCCATCCTGTTTTATCAGCCTACATTTCTTCATTTTGTTTTCATTCTTCTGGTATGCCTTTGTTTGTAATAATTTTGAAGCATATATGTTTTCAAAGCATTTTGTAAATAAAGCATATAGAACAAATATTCTGCCAAAATCCCTTTAAATTGTTTTTAAATGTTAAGTGTGCTCATTTTATTTGTTTATTTTTCTAAATCCACCTCAGGTTATGAGCTATTCTCTTTAAAACAGTGCCTCCCATTTCCCTTTATCTGTTTCTTTTTAATAAAATATATCATACCTCTTTGTGTAAAATCACATTTTGCGTCTCTGAAAACTAAAGTAATAATCAGAACTCATGTAACTAATGAAGCTCAGTCCTGAGATTGTTCAGTACAAAGGATAAGAGAAACGGATTTGAATATGGTGCAGCCCATCTAGTTCTGCCTGCTTTATCACTGGAACATAGGTATCCTTGTAGTTTCAAGTCCTGGTCAATAATCTAAGTAATTAGACATGCTTACAGGTGACCAAGGGGCGGGGGCACACCTAGTGCATACTATGGTTTTCCTCTGTTCAACTTTTTATTTTAGTTGGCCTAACAACCTATCTAGCATGGCAGCCTGCATCTCTTTGTTAATGCCGACCACGGTCCCCCATCATTTGTACAGTATGGGCTGCCTGTTGCTAAGATCCACTTCTGCAGAGCTGCCTATAGTTGCACTGGGCTCCATGCTCAGAAGGTTCCTGTGCTTAGTATAATTCTCTTCTGTCATTATCTTGACATTCTTAATAATTTTTAACAAAGTGCTCATATTTTCATTTTGTACCAGGCATCACAAATTATGTAGCTGCTCTGGAGAGTCATAGCTGCCTTTTAGTGCAATTAACTGCCAAGGTCACAATTCTATGTAACTGAGTTTTAAACTCATTCATCCAGGTCACATCAGTTAAAAAACAATGCATAACTATAAAATCAACAACATCAACAACAAAACAGCCAAAGGGAAGTTAACCTGATAATCTCACATCATCAAGAAATTCCGATACTCATGTTTACTATAGCACTACTAAATCTTACATCCACCACTTCCAGCTTGTGTATTGCCAGTCCTTGTGTATTGCCTCACTTAATTTCATCCCCTTTTTATGCTCCATGTTCAAAGCCAAATGAGCTAGATGTTTTGGAGAGCAGAAGAACTCAATAAATAGAAACCTTCTATTCTATTTACATTCAGAATCACTTGAACTATAGACAAAAATCAAGTTTTTGGAGATCAAAATATTATCTTTACTTATTGATAAAGTGAAATGGGAAAGCTTGGCCAATTTTGATCCAAGATTAAATTAACACTCCCCAGCTGACATGATCCCCCCAAGCTACTTTCCCCATAGGTCTTGCCTTACTTACTAAGCCTAGTACATAACAAAAAGAAGGTAGGAATGAATGCTTCCAGCCAGTAGCTGCCACTGTCCCCCACTATATAGAAAATGGAAGAGGAGAGCCACAGATGAACAATTATTTCTCCCAAATGTACCAAACAAATGATTCAACCCTCCTTCATTGAGGAAGAGTGAATGAAGAGACGTGTCTGAAAATCATAAATTCTACTCATCCAGATTACTGAAGGCAGGGAGAAAGGGGGTCTTATAATAGAGGGTGTGTGTCAGGGACTTTGTAGAGCAAGGTAATATATCTTATTAGATATACCTCTAGTCCATAGAAGAGGATTTACTATTGAATGTTATTGAAGAAATCCAAAGACCCTTCTGTATGAGAACTTATCCAAAGGATAATTAAGAAACAAAACATTATGGGACTTTTGCTCAAGATGGCAGAATAAGTAAATGCTGTGCTCACCACTTCCCATGACACATCATAATTACAACTAAATCATAAAACAACCATCCTTGAGAAACACCTGAAGACTAGCTGAACAGAACTCCTATAACTAAGGGAATAAAGAAGAAGCCATGTCAGTGGGTAGGAGGGGTGGAGACATGAAACAGGCTGGTCTCACACCCATGTGTGGTGGTTAAAAACCAGGAAGGATGTCTTGGCTTTGGAAATCCCCTGATAAGTGAGGGGTCCCAGCCCCACACTGGGATCCCCAGCCTGGAGCAACAGTGTGGGAAAGAGGAGGCCCTACCACATCTGGTTGTGAAATCAACAGGGATTCAGTCCCAGTGAGGTCTGCTAGAGACCCACACATCTTCCTAAAATGTGCTTACATAGGCTCACTTGATGATGGATTCATTCACTCTAACCTCCAGTGCTGGAGCAGCAGCTCAAAAAGCTCCAGGGACCTACATGGAGGAACTGAATTGTATGGCTTCAGTGTGAGATCTCGAGGGGCAGCTTCCTCAGAGACTGAAGGGATAGTGGAAGCCATTGTTCCTTTGTTGAGCCCTCCCCTCACATAGCATGCAGGCACAGGTGGGAAACAAATCTGAATTTCCCTCAAACACTAACACTGCTCTCACCCATCCCTGGTGATTCTGTGAGACCTTGTCTGGCCAAAAACACTTTCAGAGGCTAGTCCACATAAACTGTCATCCTGTACCCATGTTTCAGATTTTCCTAAAGCCTCTCAAAGGTCTACAAACCCCAAAGAAGCGGCGTCTGGCCTTGGCATGTTCCGTACATCTTGCTGAGTGGCCTGAAGCCTGACACTAGTGTCAGCCAGTCTTGGTTCACAACATAACCACTCCCAGGCACCCCAAAGCACAATGGAGGCAGCAGCTACCTACCACAAATCATGTTGTAGCTCCTACCAGGTGGTCCCAGGCCAGATGCAGGCAGTTCCTGACCTTGGCCTGCACTCTAATCCTTCTGAATAGGTCTCAGAACCAATATACCCAGTGGCCAGCTTCAGACCACTACAGAATACCACTTGATTAGCCCCACAAGTAGCACACCGAAAGTGTGGTCTTGGCAGGCACCAGAGTGCACTGGGGTGAATCCTGCGCCATGGGGTCAGCCCTCGCACAGCAGCCCATATGCTCTGGTGGTGGTCAGTCCTCACAGCCAGTCAGTCTGAGGGTCGTTCTCACCCACTGATGTGCCAACAGCAGTCAAGGCTCAACTACAACAGGAGGACAGACACAACCTCCACAAGGGACACTCCTGGAGCAACTAGATCAGGTGATCAGGGAGACTGCACCACTGGGCAAGAAATAAGTATTAAAGGGATTTCTTTAAGAAGAAGAAATCAACAACAACAAAAAAATAAAAAACATGAATAATGTAATTTCAACAACTATGTATTATTATCAATAACTTTAAATGTAAATGGATTAAGTGATCTAATCAAAAGACATACAGTGGTTGAATGGATAACAAAACAAGACTCTTATGAAAGCTGCCTATGAGAGACTCACTTCAGATCGGAAGTCATACACAGACTGAAATTAAAGGTATGGAGAAAGATGTTTCATGAAAATGGAAATGAAAACGAAAGAAAGAAAGAAAGGAAGGAAGGAAGGAAGGAAGGAAGGAAGGAAGGAAGGAAAGAAGGAAGGAAGGAAGGAAGGAAGGAAGGAAGGAAGGAAGGAAGGAAGGAAGGAAGGAAGAAAGAAAAGCAGGGTAGCAATACTCATACCAGACTAAATTGACTTTAAGCACAAGCTGTAACAAGAGATAAAGAAGGAGCCAGTAATTCCATTTCTGGGTATTCATCCGATGAAACCCAAAACACTAATTAGAAAAGACATATACATCCAAATGTTCATTGAAGCAGTATTTACAATAGCCAAGATTTGGAAGCAACTTAAGTGTACATCAATAGATGAATGAATGAATAAAGAAGAGGTGGTACATATATATGTAAAATGGAATATTATGCAGCCATAAAAAGATTGACATTTTGCCATATGCAACAACATGGGTGGACCTGGAGGGCATTATGCTAAGTAAAATAAGTCAGTCAGAGGAAGACAAATACCATATGATTTCACTTATATGTGAAATCTAATAAATAAATAAACAAACAAACAAAATATCAAGCAAGACAGAAGCAAACTCATAGCTACAGAGAACAAACTGATGTATTCCAGATGGGCAGGGGATTGCTGGGCAGGGTGAAAAAGGTTAAGGGTTTAAGAAATACAAATTGGTAGTTACAAAATAGTCACAGGGATGTATAGTACAGCAAAGGGAATAGAGTCAACAGTATTGTAATAACTATGTGTGGTGCCAGGTGGGTGCCAGATTTATTGGGGGTATCACTACATAAATTACATAAATGTTTAACCACCATGCTGTATGCCTAAAATTAATATAATATTGAATGTCAATTGTTATTGAAAAACAACCAAAAAAAAAGAAAAGAAAAGAAATAGTAAAGTTGAAAATTATACACGCTGGCCCAGCAGCTTCCTAATATTTATGTTGTGGGAACTTTAGTACATAAATTAGAATGTTGAGTGACTGTTCTAGGCCAGATAGACAGTTTTAGGTGCTCATGATACAACAGAGGCAAATAAAAGGGCAAAGATCCCTGCACTCATAGAGGTAAAGTTCCAGTGAAGAGTGGAAAACAAACAAACAAACAAAAAAAAAACAGACTAAATACATAAAGTAGAATGAAAGTTGATGAGGCAAAAGAAGAAAAAGAAGAAGAAGCAGGAGGAGGAGGAGGAGAAAAAAAAGAGGAAGAAGAAAGTAAAATCGGGAAAGAGATATCAGAAGTCCTGGTATGGGAAAGGCTTTCCGAAGTATCAAAAAGCAAAGTCAGTGTAAGTCTTATTGAGGAGGTGACCTTTTAGCCAAGATCTGCGAGAGATGAAGGAGTTAGCCCAGTGCATATCTGAAAAAGAATGTATCCGGTAGAGGAAACAGCAAGGAAGCCAGGGTGGGTGTGAGACAATAGGAAAAATTATATCTGTATCTGTATCTGTGTTTATATCTCTGCCTCCGATTCCTGGCACAGGCTTCTAAAACCTTTGTAAATTCCTAAGTGATAAAAGCACAGGGAGCATCTCTCCTCATGAGGTGACCTTCGATGGGCTCATGGATGGGGCCTGGTCGCCAAAAAGACCAAGTCATGATTAGGAGCTTGGAATTTTCAGCCTCACCTCCTACCCTCCAGAGAGGGGAGAGGAAGTGGAAATGGACTTACCAATTGATGATGCCTACATGAGGAAACCCCCATAAAATCCCAATATACTGCACTCTGGGAGCTTCCAGGTTGGTGAACACATCGACACTAGGAGAGCAATGCACCCCAACTCCACAGACATAGAAGTTTCTATACTCACAACCCTTGTAGACCGTGCCCTGTGTATCTCTTCATGTGGCTGTTCATCTGTATTCTTTATTACATCTTTTACTAAACTGGTGATGGTAAAAAAAATAAAAATAAAAAAAATAAATAAATAAATTGGAATATTGGAATAAAGTTTAAATATTTTAATAGGCACACAAGAAAATCTAGAATAAAATTAAACCAGTGATTTTTATTTGTGAAGTAATAGAAATTTAAGACTAAACTCAAGTATTTCAGATTCAACTTAACAGTATGTGCTTACATTATTTCCTCTGCTCTGTTTTATTTTATTTTTTTATTATTTATTGGGGTGACAGTGGTCATTTATTAGGGATTAAATTTCAAAAAAAAAAAAGATTGCTTTTAATTTGCTATTACAATTTACATTATAGATTATAAATTAGAGTTTTTTCCTGATATTTCATTGAATTTTAAACACAATTACATAGGTTTTAAGTGTACAGTTCTATAATACGTCATCTATATACTGCATTGTGTGTTCACCACCCAGAGTCAGTTCTCCTTCCATCATCATAATATTTGACCCCTTTTACCCTCTTCTACTATCCCCTCTCCCTTCTTACCCTCTGGTAACCACTTAACTGTTGCCTGTGTCTATGAGATTTTGTATCTTTATTTGCTTGTCTTGTTCCTTTGTTGCCTTCAGTTTTATATCCCACATAAGAGTGAATGGAATAAAAAAGATGAAATACTACCATTTGTTATAACATGGGTAGATCTTGAGATTATTATGCTAAGTGAAATAAGTCAAACAGAAAAAGTCGAGAACCATATATGACTTCACTCATATGTGGCATAGTACTTATTTTTTCTATTTCACACATTTTAAAAAATGATTACTTTTAATTTGCTACTACAATTTATATTGTAGATTATAAATTAGAGTTTTTTCCTGATATTTCATTGAATTTTAAACAGTGAAGTCTACATGTACAGTGTAATGTCCACTATGGCACATTTTACACACTTATAGTCTCATATTCCTGATTTCTTTATTAGGGAAATAGAAATATATTCTGCCAGTTACCTAAGAGTATTCCTTTTTTACCTCTTTCGTAATTTACTGAGAGTATAATCTGCTAACTGAAGAGGAGTCATTAATCTCACCTGGAAAATCCATTGCTGGTGTTCAATGCTATAAAAACCAGCCAAGGACTAATTCCACAGGGATTAAATTTAAGGCTGTTAAAATGTTCCACTTTTCTCTCATTTGCCCTCACTTTGCCCTCCCATGTGTTCCAGATATTGGCCATGTGTGTTTTCAGATCTCTTTTCTTCACTCTGTTCTCTGCCCTGGGACGATGGCCTGCATGGATTACATAAACAAGTACCCTGCCCTCTGGTTGCAGGTTAGGGTGGGAGAATGGTAAGCCCAGGCAGAGATAGAAGGAGGGAGAACAGTGAGATTAGGGGAATAAATTGTCGCCCCAGCTTGGACATTGAGGGGATGCCTGCCATGTCTCTCCCCTGAAAGTCATTGCGCCTCAAGGCTCTCTTCTCTGCGGGACATTTTCCTCCCAGTTTGTAGGAACCACCACTCTGGTGTTCCCTGCTCCAGATCAGTGCACTATTTCTTATGGTTTCCTTACTCTCAACCAGGCTTTTCTAACTAGTTCCTTTTTAAACACTTCTAGGATTATCCCAAGTTTAATGTACCATTTATTTTATATAGACACCCAAACATACACAACCTACCGTAGGAAGGTCTATCTACAAGTGTGTAAACTTAGTGTGTGCTAAAACAAGAGTATTTTCTGTATTTAGGAAATGCAACAAATTTAGTGGCAGGTTAGTAGGGGGAGATTTTTAGCTATTTTGTTTAGATCAATTTTAAATAAAAGTAGCTTTTATCATGCTCATGCAATCATACTGGCCTCTTAGTTATTGAAGCTCTCCTCACAGATAAGCATTTAAAGAGCTCCTAGAGGGGATGTTTCCTCATCCATCTCCATCCCTGCCAAGAAGAGATCTTTTCCTGAGAGCATTATGATTATGTACGAGATGTTGTCTGATCAATATATTTCTACTTAAGGATGCCAGATACTTAAAGTGATGATCTTCCAGACTGTATAATATTAGAATCCATTCCAGAGCCCCTGTGCCACTTTAATAAAGACAATCATTTACAAAACAACTTAATTCAAAATACAGGTAAAAAAAAAAAAAAAAAAAAAAAAAAGACGCTGAATTAGTCAACTAGTACACGGCAGTCACACTGCTCTCCTGAAAAGTAAAATCAAATTGCATTCTAAACCCTGATACTCATGTAGTACAGTCTGTTACTGTTTGTAAACTTTGTAGCTTCACAAAGATAAATACAAAATCACACAGCAGGAAAACATTGAAAAAAAAATAGTGCCTTAAAAATGAAATAGCTAAATGCAGCGCAAACTTTTTTGATAGCTACTGGTGGTTTTCCTCCTTTTTGTTTTTTTTCTTAAATCAAGTAAATTCTCTTGAGGGAGCATTTGTAGAAGAAACCATGCATTTTGAAATATACGTGGAATAATATATACCTCTTCCACAAAGATCTTCCTGTAATATACACATGCATGCAGTCTGTCCTTTTAATCTCCTAAATTCATTCTGTCCTCCTTAGAAAGCTTCTGATAATAACAATTGGAGGCATTTATGCTACTCCCTTAAATCTCACCATCTCTAGATTACTATAAATAAATTGGATTAAGTTGTAAACAAACATAGTGTTTCCTGAGCTTCTCTTCAGAGTGTAATGTTACTCTAGAGTACTGAGAAAATGAAAGAGGAATAGTCGTATGTTTTTGGCCCTCTGGGAATCCGGATTCAACCTGGAGCCCTTGATAATAAGGCCCTAGGAAAAATCCTGCTGGGAAAAGAAACCTATGCATTTAGGTTTAAACAAGCAATCTTTGGCCTGGTGTTTTTTCCTTGTTGAGCAACAAAATATCAAAGGATATTAGAAGGTTTTTCTGTGAAACTTGGTTTAAAAATACTGATGATAGATTTTTTTCTCTCTAGTCTTCCTAGAATTCACTGAAGAAATACAAGTGTCTAATTATAAAAATAACTGGAACAAACAAAAGATAGGAAAATGTTATGTACATATGAGCCAACAGTTTGAAATGGATTATTAATGAAGTAAATTTTAAACCATCTGGTTTTCCAATCTTGATTAAATTAGAGTATAATCAGTATGAATGAATCAGCTGTGGAACATACAAAACTGTTACATAAATGAATCACATATAATAATTGTCTACATATTTAAAACGAGAACTTTATGAACTGAACCACTAGAAAATAAAGATATTCTGATACCTACTTCCTCAGTTCTTCACTGCAAATTACCATTAAGAGTATTCCATTACTTTACATTTGTAGAAATCTGTTTGTACTTTTTTTTTTAATTATCAAGCACTTGTTAACACATTTTCAATTTCTACTTTTCACTCAGCGCAAGACAAGGAGAAAAGAATAACAGAATGAGTCAGAGACCTTGTTCTCAAATATCTTGTAAACCTCTCGGGGAAGAAAATAGCTTCCCATGGAATACCAGTTAACAGCACAAAACAATTCCAAAACAGTTTCCAGGAGTTGGTAATGATTAATGTCCTACATAATTTACACAGTAAAATGATCATTCATGCACTAAATTTAATAAAGTGTGTGTGCAGAGTTGCTGTTTTCTGTGAGGATTTGAAGGTACACAAGTATGGCTCTAGACGAAAGTCTATATTTTATCTAATTCTTTTCTTCATTTGAATGCCAGCACCTAAAAAGTATGTGGCAAATTATAGTTGTTCGATCAATATTTATTCAATGAAAAAAATAAATAAATAAGGGAGTACAGGTCCCCCTGAATTGAGAAGACATTCTCCCATCCATCAATGTATTCCCAGTTCTGCTGGCATCTGGAGTTATGTTTCCTAGTTGTCATGGTTGCTTAATACTTAAGCTGTGATATTGTTAACACTTTCAGCATTAGTAGTAATAGTGTTTGTTTAATAGTCATAATTGATCTCCCTATTAGTGGCCTCCAACATCTCACTGGAAGAGTGGGCATTGTGAGGGCTTCCCAGAGAACCAGTCCTATAAGGGATGTTCTACCCAACGTTATGCTTCTGTTTGTGCCCCAGGAAATGTGTTTTGGCCTTATTTCCTGAAACAACTCCCCATCTATACTGCCTCATGTTTAGCTTGTTTTCATTTATGAACCAGTGTCAAGGCACACTCTGGCTATTTAAACCCTCTTCATGTCCTGGAATCCTGCATTTGGAATCCTCTGTCTTGTCCACTGCTTGGTGCCATGTATTAAACCATTTCTGATTATTTCTCCTTTTCCTTAACCTTAATAATTGACCGTGTTGTTCATGACTTTACACAAACTATTTTTAGTCTGGGTTGCCTCCTCAATACATATTTTTGGATTCCAAATAAATCTCAAGAAAGTCCTTAACTGGGCTAAAACTCCCCATAGTCATAACAACAGATAAGTGTGAGAGGAAAGAACCTGACAAAATCTCTCTAAATTTAATTTAGATGTAGGAACCCAGGTGTCCTTCATGGAGCAGAACATTCCCTAAGAAATGACAAGTCACAAGAATTCAGATTTAAGGAGTTTCCTATAATTAATACAAGTTATTATCAGATAATAACCCAGTATCCTAGGATCATATCAGAGTCAGGAAAGTGCAAGCCTTCTCATTTTTATTTTCTCTTGCCATCACTGTCATCAACTCAATAGCAAAATGATTCCGTATAAATACTCATAACATAAAAATAAGAATACATATGTTCCTGCTAATAACCAACAATATAAATCTTTTATATTGCTTTTACTTACATCTTTTTTTTTTTTTTTTTTTGTATTGGGGATTTTATATGTCACCTACTTTTATTAACATCACTTTCCAAAGATACATAATTAATTGTGGATGGAAAATCATCAAACCAGCTCATGAGTGTCAGTGGCTTATAAGGGAATTCCAGAGAGAGCAATAGGACACTCCTTTGAGAAGTGCTGTATCTCTAGGCTGTTGATAGGATGGAAGAGAATATTATGCAAGAAAACATGAGCAATGATGACTGTCATACATTCAGTCAGGAGTGTTAGAGTCTGAATGTAAACATTTAGGATTAGCTTAATCAATTATAGCTTAGTCAGTTATATGTTTATATTCCCTTTTTAAGCATACTCAATAATGATATTTGATTTAAAAATCTAGTTCTAAATAAGTTTAGAAGATAAAAATAAAGTAAATAATATAAGTAAAGAGCATCTGTGATTGTTTAATTGGAATCTTTTTAAATGTTATGAAATAATGGCACCTTTTCATATTGATAGAACCCATGTTTTCTACCTCCTGGCAGCACCATACAATTATTGATTAATTTAGGATATAGATGCATGTGTGTGTATTTATATGTAACATAATACACATAATATACATACTATAATTATATAATTTATAAATACCTATACAATTTATAAATACAAATATTTCTAAAACATATGTACTTCTCCATCCCCTCATAGGATAGCTTCTCATCTTTACACAGTATCATCTATCCTGGAGCTTTGGTTGCACCTTAATCAGGCCATCCCACATCCCATCACACTGTCAGGCCTGCAGCTTCTGAATGGTAAGTTATACAGCAGGATTACTGGATCCCATGTGATACCTCTTTGTCTTCTAAGTGGGTTCCTTATTTCAATCAGATGTTATACAAGATTCTGTGTTGGTACATCAGACAATGAGATGGATAGTGGCGTTGGCTGAGGCACAAAGATAAATACATCCACTTTCGAAACATATGTTAATCCTGCTTACAAGTAATGGCTGACTTTTCCAGGTGAGAGGGTTCCAACTTAACCTATTTGCCACGGACTGGCTTATTGATCTTGAGGGATAGTATCATATGAAGTCCTCAGCTTTGGTCTCTATTGTTGGCAGGTTAGACAGCATACACTTGCTGTAAAGTTGCAGGATCTATCCTCTGAAGCTCTAGCCTCCTCTTTCTTCAGTGGATTCTAGGTCTAAACACTGGCTTAAGTCCAGAAATTGAGCTAGGGCTTATGATTTTTATTGGGGTCATTGTGTCAGTTTTCTGATCATCCAAGCCTTATTTATTTTGATTTTATGGATTGACTAATATCCTTATTATCTGCCCATCTCTCTTGCTATTGTAGATGAATAGTCTCTTTAACATCCTCATAGCTGTCTGTGGTTCAAGCTCTCATAACTGCCAGGGCAACTGCTGCCTATTATGATATGCATTCCCACCTTTTTTTCCTGATATTTATGCTCTAATATTTGGCTTCAATTATGTCACGATCCTATTATCACCATTGCTCTCAGCAAACTCATTTGTGTTACAGTGGCCTCTACCATGAGCCTGACCAGCAAGAGTACAACAGTCCTTGAGCTTCACAAAGGTACCCACAATGTGATGCTCACCAGCATATGCTTTATCGATGTCTTCTAGGCTCAGCTGTGTAGTGTAATTGATGGATTTTTCTAATGTCACAGAGCATAGCTACTCTAACATTCTGATTTCTCTAAGCCTTTTGACCTCTTTTTCTACTGTTTGTCAAGGTGGTCAGTGACATGTCTGCTGCGCTTAGTATGGCACATTGCATTCTCTAGGATTCCAACAGTCACGTTAGCAGTGTTAGCATCCCAAGGTATTAAATCCTAGCCATTTAATATCCTTTCCCAAGCTATTAAATCCTGTATACTGAGCAAATACACCCTTTTCTGTCCTTATTTTCCACCTGCCTTACTACAGTTCCTTTGGGATCTAGTAGTAGATTTGTTTTCAGAGCTTCTTCCAATGTGTATGGACTAGGTTTTGCAGCTCCTTTGGAATATGGACTCCTTCCTTCCTTAGGAGGCCTAGTACTTCACCAGCTGAATTGTGTTATAATGTGACCATAGTTAACCGCCTAGTGATCAGGAGCAGAGATAGGGGTATGTCCTTAGGTCCTTGCATCATTTTCAAGCCAGTGAAAATGATAGCTGCTAAGAGAAAAGATAGAACTACTTCTGCATACCTACGTAGTAGGTTCAAGGAGATACAAAATTTCAAGGTTTCCAAGAACACTAAGTCAGATGCTCACATCCTAAGTCTCAGTATCCCATTTGTCATCTGGAGCCCTGACCTTGGGGAAACAGACTGTCCAGGATTGAGAATTCATCTTTCTCTGGAGCTCTGCTACTTCCATAATCTTCCTCGGACCGTGGGAGATAAGTATCTCTTAGTATGCTGCCAAAGAGTCACTTTGACTTTTAGCCAGTATTGCTAAAGCACCTATAATTGATGGTTAATCACCACAGCATTTCATTTTCCTCTTCCAAAGCATCAGTGGCACTCAACATAGCTGTCTGATTCCATTGTCCTTGTGATTAGTATGTCTTAAAACTTTTGAAGGCCTGATATTGTGACCTTTGGTACAATACATTTTGCTGGTATTCTATATCAATTTCCCACCGTTAAATGTTTTAACAATTGTATTACTACACCATGCCAGGGGTTATTAGGGCTCCACCTACTACAAGTGATAAAGTCTTTATTGCCAGCCAGTCTCTAAAATATCCTTAGAGACTAATGCATCAGATAATTCTTGGCACCAAATATATTAGTGCAAGTACATTGGAAAACAGATTTTGAGATGGAGACACGCATGCAGGCCTATTACAGGGAAGAGTAGTATTGGATGAGTAATCCCACACTTATTAGATGAGTAAAGAAGTGGGATTCGGCAAAGGCAGTTGAATTGTGATAGGGTCACAAAGGCCTTGGCCAATCCCATGGGGGAGTTGGGAGATCCCTTTAGATTGACTTACTTTGTGGCAAGGTTGACACTACCCTCCTACCTCCATCTTAACCTACAATCATCTTAAGAATGATTGATATCCGTTTCCTAGCACCAGTCTTTGGACGTGGGCTCCCCTGGAGGACAGAACATGATGTGCATGATTAGGTTTCTCAGTCTGAGAGTTATGCCTCTAGAGGCGCTCAGCTGAGGGCTGTCAGCCACTAAACATGGGGTAGGTGGGTGATGCACTGCTCAATCCACTAAACTACCTGAGACTTTTTATTTCCATCTTCCCACTCCTTGGTGTTTAGCAAGCTTACTATTTGACTACTGCCCTTAGTGCTACTCTCTTTCCCACAAGTGACTTTCTATTTTGCCCAGAGCAATAATCACCCACCTGTGATGATTCACACCCCAAACCCTCTTCTCTTGCTCCTGTATTGCAGCAGATGTAAAACTATGCAGACCTGTCCTGGTACAAATTCATGCTGTGCAACTGCAGCTACATTTTCACAATTATAAGCACAAACACATGAAATCACCTCAGGCAATGCTTTGACAGCTCCCTAGGGTATTGCTCAATTCAGAAAAACACTATGAAATAGCTTTAAAATATATATATGCTTGACTACCAGCAGCAGAGTCCACAGAACTAAGCTAGGCCTCAAGCAAAGTAACTTCCCTCTCCAGCCACTTGACAATATTATGAAATGATAATGAAAGTTGTGCATAACTAATAACGTAAAATTTAAACCTATTGAAATATTTCTTCATGTAAAAAATAATGTTGAACTCATTGCGTAAAACTACATGAATAAAGAATAGCCATCCCTATCTCCCTTTAACCTCGGAAATACTTCAGAAGATTATGAGAAAATATCCTTTCATCCAGGAAATAATATTGAACACCTACTATGTGCCAGGCACTATTCTTGGAATTGGAAAAATAGCAGTGAAAAGTAGTACCAGTAAGAAAACTCCTGAATTTTTTGAAACTGTAGTATTTTCCACTTTTCTCAGTTGCTCTTTTCTCTCCCCTTCTCCTTGCCTCTGTACATGCCACTTCCTCTGTCAATGCTGCATGCCAACTTGAAAAACCTAGTTCAGCTCAAGTATGAAATTCTCTTTATTTACTCATCCTCCTGTAGTTATTCCACCTTTTTCATATTTCTTCTTTCTCTTTTCCTCTGTCTCTTCACCACCTCTTGTTTATACTAGTTTTTAAATTCCTCAGTGAACAGAATGTTATTCTTTGTACCTCAAGCATATAAACACAGTGCATTTAGATATATGTATCTTGAATACATGAAAGAATTGAAATATGTTCATAATCTATGAGGAGGAAAATATGAACTGATGTGCTAGCCATTACAGTTATGTATCCGTTTTTGGTTTGATAATTCCTCAAGAGGAAAGAAAATTGATCCATCTATAATAAGAATAGAAAATACATTTTATCTCACTTGCCAGTTTCAATAAATTGGTAATGATTTTAGGGAGTATCTACTTGAGAAGAAATTACCATTGTGCTCAGGCTCATCAGGCTTATCATGGAAGGATTATCATGACCTGTTATTGAAACTTGGTATGAGCTCCTGAGAAGAGATATTGTTCTCTCTCTCTCTCTCTCTCTCTCTCTCTCTCTCTCTCTCTTGCTTTCTTGCTCACTTGCTTTCTTAGGAGTTTTATTTTTATTACAGTAGTAAAAGAGAAAAAAACACAATGTTCACGTTGTAGTTTACCTTCTTTGAAAGGAGGAAATGATTCAACTGAGAAAAAAATATTCCTGGTACAATTTTAAAATAAATTTTTATTGCACATCTTTACTTAATGGATATAAAGTAATACATTCATAATTCACTGTGATTTTGTAAAATGCATAAACCTTTTCATCAGTTGACACTCTGTGGTTTTCTTTTCTCTGACATATCATCCCTTCAATTTATTTCAGCAGCCCCCATACACAGCATGCCCTAAACCATACCATCAGTAAGAGCAGCTTTATCCACCAATTTTGAGCCCTGAAAATCTCATACCAAATCTCCTATTCTTGCACCTCTTTTACTCTAATAATTTTTGTAACAGCTGTTTTTGGTTCTTCATTCCAAAAGTTCACAACCGTTTTCTGACTTTATTTTCCTTCTTATTCCATGTAGAAACTATAATTTCATGGACACTCTGGTCCCTGTTCTCTATTTAATTGCAAATTCTCCATCTCCATTGCAAATTCTCTCCATTAGAAATGTACAAACACTCAAGAAATGTGTTCCAGTTAGTTGAAGAAATTTTATTCATATTCTTTCTTTTCCATTTCACATATAAATGATAGCAAATAAACAATCTATGGCAAAAGACAAGCACATAGAAAATGTTTTTGGAATAAAGAAAAATCACATACAGTATTAATCAAATGTCACCTAGTATTAATTAACATTTACTAAGACTATATTTTTATTTTCATATTTTATATCTTCTTAAACATGGGGTCCTTTTCATACTCAATAATACCCCAGTATTAATATTTTTTTTCTTAATGTTTAACCATCAATACCCCTCACTCTGTTTTCAAGAAGATGAAAAATATAGCACAGGTCAGTGACAGTGTAGCTGAAAACTTCTACTTTATCTAGAAGGATGGTAGCTTAGAAATAGACATAATAGTAATTCTACAAATTCAGAGGTGCTAGAAACTTAACTTAGTTTTTCTAAAATTGAATTTAATTTCACAATCAAGCTCTTATTTTGTTGGTCATAAAAACTTGAATTAGGGCAAGAATATCTCCCAACACTTTCCTTTTCTTTTAGGCTACAACTAGAAATGAGGGCCTTATATAATATACCATTCAGTGGGGTGGGGGGGTGGGGGGAGTAGTCAGAGAATCCGACCTCTCAAACGTCTATGCTGTCACTTGAATTTAACTGAAATGAATTAAATTCATTTCACCTGACTCCCGAGTGCTGTTTTACACCCTAGGCTACTGCATTTCCTCATGTTCAAAAAAACAAGATTTTCCCTTCCCTTTCCTCCCTTTCTGTTCCCTTCCCTTCCCTTCCTTCTCCTCTCTTATTGTATATCCAATATTATTCTCAATGTTTTACGTTATGTGTACAACTTGGGGTTTGAATATCAAAGATCAAGAATTTGAATCTTCTGTTTCCCCAAGGGAAATGAAAACTGGCTCCAACTGCCCAATGATGCTAAGAACTAAATACAATACCAGTGAAGGAAATATCCATCAATGTCTCAAAATGTAATACCACCACTGCTTTCTGCAGCTTAATCAACAGCAGGTTTGACATATATTTTCCAGTTAGATTTTTTTCAAAATCTAAGAAACATCTGAGTGCACAGAGATCAATTTCAGCACGTGCATATCGTGTGGTATTGCATGTCAATTGAAAAGGGAGTTATTGGCCTGAAAATCACTTTGTATCATGCTGAGAGTAATCATACTGCCTTCATGCAAACACTTCTCAGTGTTTCTTAATTATGTTGCCAGCAAGATACCCAAAATGAACATTTAAAAAATGCTAATCCAAAATTGGTGTGTGTGTATAAATACATAAAGTGGTATTAATTCCTTTATCTCTCTATTTTGAAAACACATATACATATATTATTTTGGTTATCTATTAGTGTATAACAAGCCACGTCAAATAGCTTCAAACAAGAACCACTTTATTATCCTTCATGATTTTGTGGGATGACTGGGTTTGGCCTAATGGTTCCTCTGATGTAAGTGACGTCAGCTAACCTATACTTATCTGGGAGCTCAACTGGACTAGGCCATTCAAACCGGCTCACTCATACGGCTCATATATGGCTGTTGGGAGCTCACCTAGAGTTGTTGAATATAATACTTTGCTTACGCTTCATGCGGCCTTTTCATTTGGCTTGGGCCTCTCAGAGCATGGAGGCAGGATTTAAAAAGACAGGAGGTAAAACTACCAGTCCTCCTTAGGCCTGATCATCCATAACATTAGTTTCACTGCATTCTAGTAATTAAATCTATTCAGATTCTAAAAGATGATGAATTTCTGGCAACCACATATTTTAAAAGCCCATGCATTGGATAGTGTATTCATGAGTCGTACTCATGAAAAATAAACTCTCTACCATTTTATTTTTATATAAATGCCTAGTTTTTCAAAACTCATATAATCTTGCATGTATGCCCATTCCATGACAATGTAAATGTTTGAAGTTAAGATATAAAAACATGGTTCATGATTACAAATTAAGATTTGTAATGCTTCTTACACTCTGGGGGATATTGATTCATTTATAATGGAGGTATGACTATTCAAAAGATATTTGGTTGTTACTAGTTTTGAGGTATCATAAATAAATTCTCATATATTACTATTGGAGTGTAATTTTATAAAACCACCCAGGAAAAATGGTTGGCAATATCTACCATGGCAAATCATATGCGTGTCCTATGACCCAGAATTCCACTCCTGGGAATACACAACAGAAGTGGGATTTTTTTTTTTTTCACCTTCATAATTTTAAACATTAAAAAACAAGTCAAAGTTTAATATTTGGTTTGTGAGGTATCAATTGTCTTAATTTCTTTTAAAAATCAAAATACGTTTTTAGAAAATGTACATTAAATGCTCTTTCATTTTATATTCAATTCTTCTCTTTGGGAGAGTAATAACTTGTTTTGTGGTACACATAATATATCTCTGCTTTATATTAAAGGAAAAAATAGCGATTTAGTCACTAGACAATGTCAATAACTGTGGAGGTAATTGTAAATACATGCTACTTACTTGCAAGCTCACAAATTAGTCTTCTACAGTTTCATGGATGATGGCAGAGGTAAAATAATCCTGGGTCAGAGACAAAAAGAGTTTATTACTAATGGTGCACTGAGCATCCTGAGCTTTATGTTTGCACTGCTTGTCCTTGACCTGCAAGTCTCTTGGAGCTGTGTAAAGAGGCCCAAGTGTATGTTGTGCATATGGTAGGTTTGCCTAATAGCTGAGGAACCCCGAACTTGGGAAACCCAAATCTTTCGTAATAGACTTGAAGAAAAACTGCACAATCTTTGCTCCAGGGGAGACATCGTCTTTAGTGTACTGTACAGTCAAACATGCCATCAAGCCCAATGTGGGATTATACAAATGATACTAAAAAAAAAAAAAAAAAAAAAAAGCCCAAACAAGGACCATTAGTGCCTCTGCTGGCAAGTATACAGAAACAAACAAAAGACATCATTGGAACATTATATACCAATAGATAAAAGATTAATTATTTGCTTTTTCCCTTTTTTCTGTCCTATAATTTTTATTTTTTATTATTATTACCCACCTTTACCTATGAGTATAGCTGTCAATAATTTATAAGAGCCTATAGAAGAGTTTGTTGTCAATTCTTTTTTACTGTTTTATGGAATTATTTTATTTACTGAATAAGCCCATTGATTAATAGCCTTTAAAATCATATGCAAAATTGACAGGTTATTCTTGCAGTATGGCATGTAGTATCCTGCCAAAAAAAAGAAGCTGTTTTAATCATATTAAAAATATATAACATACTTTCAGGCTTATAAATAAGGGCATATATAATTTTTATTAGTTTCACTTAGAGGGTTCTGGAAAGTATTTAAAACAGAGGTGGAAAACCACTAAATATGGAATCAGACAAGTTTTTACATACTACTACAGCTAAAAAGGTGATTTTTGCCTTAGGCATATAAGTTTTATAATCCTTACACTTTATTTTACAAGATAAAAGGGGCATGACAAAATAAGTATCTTATGTATAGGCTCTAGAGTAAGTTTTTGCCAAGAATAGAATTTGATTCAGTCACAACTGCTAATAAATTGGCTTAGATAAGCTTTTTCGTCTCATTTTTGCAATATTTTTAATCTTATTAAAATAGCACAATTTTTATAAAAAGTACTTCCTTAATAAGTGTCAGTATGTTGTTATTTGAAATGTTTATTACAGATCTACAAGACTTACTATATGTTTTAAATGAGTTAACATATGGGAAAATTGGAGAATATTATAGATTACATAGTATATACATAATAAAAGTTGATCAATTTATTTTCCTTGAGTAGTAGTTAATCAAAACTGTATAAATAATGAAATAAAAATAATCAAGTATAATATATTTTGGTGATTTTTCATATTGGCATACTGTCTTGTATATTTGGGCAATCGTAAAACTAGAGGAGCAAGTTGTATGACTTTACAGCTATCAGTCCCCATTCTACAAAAACCTGAAACCTAAGCAACTTTACTAACCATTGCCACTCCAATAAACTTTAATTAAAAAATAATCTGAATTAACTCATAAGGCCGATTAAGATATTTTCAAGAAATTATTGTACAATATTAAGGCATACAATTATGTATTTAAAATTGAAAAAAAAGACATGCAATGGCAGTGTTTTATTGCCTTAATTTACTTTGAAATGCTTCAGTATACAGAGTTCAATATAAATGTGTAAATGCTGGCTTTAGTCTCCACCTCTCTGAAAGGTTATTTAATAGACACAGACATGCAAACTCCACAAACGGTCGTTTGTTATTTGAACAATTCTGAGTCAGAATCCATGCTCTTGCTTGATCTCACTTATTCGTTGCTGGCAGGTTGTCTCAAGTTAAGGATGAGGGTGGAGGAAGAGGAGCAGAGACTGGGCCTACAGGGAGGACCTCCTGTACTTTTCCTCCTTTGTTTTGAATTAATACACACAAAAAAGACGATAGGAATTGGGGCAGTCACAGCATTCCAGAATGAAGTAGTGAAATAGGTGTGGAGTAAAATTAGAGAGGGAGAATCGCCAGTGACAGCCAGAAAGATGCTAAAAGATGGAAGCTGAAGTTTCTGCTGAATAGTATGAAAGGTCCAAGTGCCTAAGACTAAAGATCCTAGTTTATTGATAACGGCTGAAGCACTTTCCACAAGTTTGGGAGAGTGATGCGTGGAGAAGGAATAATTGCACACTTGCCCACCAATACTTACTTTTATAAAATACATTTTTTCTCCCAGTGAAGTAAAAAAATAAAACAAAAAGAATGAAAATCCATAAAGGCATCATCGCAGTATCTGGCAGTGACACAGAAGATGCAGATGATGAAACTGAAGATGGTGGACCTTCAGCTGGACAGTTATACATCAGGCTGGGGCAAGAGCAGGAGGAGGGGAACCATGATCAAGGAACCTGTTCAGTCTCCTGGGGTTGGCTGCAGGAGCACTAACACGGAGTTTATCCCTAAAAACAAAAAAGATAAAAAAATCTCTACTGTGTTATTACATCTGCCTATGCTAGAGGATGGTGACTGGTTTGTCAACAATTCACTGTGTTCTCTGACATGCTAAGTGAGGAAAGCAAAGATTCCAGTCAGCTCACAGTTTTCTGCCTAGGAGTTGACACTGATGAACTAGCCTGTGGTGTGAGCAATAGTATCAACAACTTCATGCTCCATCTAGATATCATTGTATTCCTATCCAAATGGACATGACTGATCCCAAGACTGCCACTTTCCCCTAAGCTGTTTTCATAAGAATCAGTTCTGGCTTGTCCATCAGTGACCTGCCACCTCATTGAGACTGATAAAAGAATGACTGTCTTGTGAGATGTGCCTTTCCCACTTTGCCAGCCCATTGATGCAAAATAAAACACATGCAATAGATACCAGTTAGCAACAGTACAGCCACTTCCCTCTCATGTCCTCAGAGGACATGTATAAGTTTGGAAAGTGTGCTAACACACTGATGGTCTTTTCGAACTTTTCCCCATACCTCACTAGATCTCAACCATAGTTTTATTTGATTACAACTTCTCAGTGGATTCTGCATACAAAAAGGCTGCAGAGATGGAGATTTAGGTGAAACTTATTTTCTCAAGCAAATGATTGTGGATAACATTGTTGTGCTGGGTTGATGGCAAGAGTAATTGTACGAGCATAGGAAGTGTTAGAAATACTTTGACTTTGCTCTGCTAGATATGTGAATTGGCTTTAAATATTGTTCAAGAACTTTAGCCCTTGTGTAAACAAAACTATAACAGTCTATACCCCTTGCATTGGTACTCTGTGAATAGGATGCCCATTTGATTCCATTTTTTTTTTTTTTCCACATAATGGAGAATTCTGTAATGATATTCCAACTAAAGGTTAGCTCGCTCCTGCTGCTGAAATATCATTACATGTGCCTTGAATCAATCATACAAAGTGCTTAGGAGTGTCTGCAACTTTGCTGAGCTCACAAGAATAAGTTGTGTGACTTAATTTTTGCCTGCTTGCCAGTACAGAATTCATTCAGGGACTTGCTCTCATCTGGTAGCTCCAACAAGAAGAAAGATTATGGGAGAAGAAAATTAGAGCCTTCATCTCTAATTTCTGAAACCTATGCATATCTTCCAAAATAGCCTAATATTGTAAATAGACAAAATGAATTAGTTTATTTCACAAAAGCTGAGTGTTGTAAAGGAAAGAAAGAAGACTGACTGACTGATTTAACTGATTATCTTGTAGCAATGCACCTCCCAACATGGAGGATAGCTATTTAATTAACCATATTCCAGGAATTTGACTTGAAGATTCCAAGCATCAACACTTTATTGTTTTTCTTTTATTTTTCCCCAAAATTGAAATTGTAAATGTTACTCAGGAGGAGAAATCATATTACCCAATTTTACATGGAATGTTATAATTCAGACAGAATTATAATCCAGTAATTTGCAATGAAAAAATCAACTGTCCAGGAGACTAAAATGTTTGAATAAAGAGATCAGTACATTCTCTACCCAAAGGAAGACTTTGTGGTCAAAATGTAATCAGAAGTTGAAAATAGGGTAAGGGGGGTGGGGGGTGGAGGGTGGGAGATGAGAGTAAGGGGGATCAAATATATGGTGATGGAAGGAGAACTGACTCTGGGTGATGAACACACAATGGGATTTATAGATGATGTAATACAGAATTGTACACCTGAAATCTATGTAATTTTACTAACAATTGCCACCTCAATAAATTTAATTTAAAAAAAAAAAAGAAAATAGAGCAACAGAAGTTAATGGGCTAAATCAGTACAAGCAATTGTCATACCATAACCCATATAAAGAACAAAGCAGTCACATTTTCAGTCTAGGTCACTTGTCTTTTGATAATACATGAATGAGCATAAGGAAATCTCTTGGCAGTTGGATTATTCTTTTCTATGAGATCTGTAACCAACTCCTGGTATAGTATTTCTCTAAACAGGTCAATATCAACGATTAGCTTTTTGATAATTAATTAGTCATTCTGAAGTACAATCATTACTTCAAATTATAATCCCAGACATAATTCCATATAGCCTGTTTGGTGTGCTAGTATTTATAAGTGTCTCAGGGAGGAGACACTTTGGCTAAATTGTTGTTTTATTCCCATCATTGAATGAATAAATGTATTTGACCAGTTTACGTCTTAAAACTACTTTAGTTCCTGTATGTTTCACATTCTCAGAGGACTCCACACTGTTCTACACAGCAAAAAATCACGTTATATGGTGTACAAATAGATGATCAATTTTATATTTCTCTGATTCAGTTTTTCATTCTCATTTTTAAATCTTCTCCTAACCATTTTCTTTTCTTTTTCTTCTAGTTGCCCCAGAAACTGTTTGGTAGGAATGTACTAATTGGCATAAATAACCATATCATTTATCAGATACAAAAGATGAAGGAAAAACATATCGTCATTATTTCCATTTCTGTGCTTCTTCTGGAAACAGTGACCATAGTCTTGAACTATGTCTTACAGTTTTCACCTATGACTTATTTTAAATGCATTTACCATTTTGGTCATTCATAAATATATATTTTCACAAATCAGTTACACAATAATTCGAACATATCTGAGCTATGAAATCAGTGAAATGCTCTCATCTTGCTCCTCTTGGTCTACCACAGACAGCTCAGTTTACACTGTCTTTCTTTCAGTCTTCATTCTGCCAAGCAGGTTTTTAATGTTTTATTAAAGTGTAGGATTCTTCAGATTGTTAAATCAGCACAAGGGTAGAGTCTGAGACCCACATTTCCTGACGGGTCTCCTACGAAGTATGTCACAAATGATGACAGACACAGTAATGTTCACAGCAATAGGGCAGCTGCCAGAGGGAAGCAAATAATAAGCTCTGAAAAATGCCAATTTTAACTTAAAAAGAAATCTATAATTCTCATAAGGTAAGGACCCTGCCTCACCACAGAATTTTCTGAACAATATGTGAGGAGTATGGATTCCTATGCCCTTGAAAGCAACTTATTCAAATTCTGCCTTAGAAACAAAGATCATTTAAAACCCTCTTTTGTTTTGGCTTCTAAGCTCTAATAAAAGAGAAAGTGGCCCATTTTGGAGAAGTAGTTTGCTTTGAACCAATTACCAATATCAATCCTGTGGGGAACTGACCTTTGCAGAATAATTCTCAGACAACTCATAAAGGTGTCACATGGTAATCCCTTGCCAGACAGAACCTTAGTAAAGTACAGAATGTTTAGAATTTTCATGTCTCACATAAAAGCGTATCATAATGCTATGGGATGGCTCTGTCAACTGGGGCTCTTTAATTCTGATCACAACTATATTTTAAAATCCTTAAAGCCCAAAGTGACTGCAAAAAATATAACTAGTATTTTAGACAAATCTCTCATGTTGCACAAAGTATTAAGTATCTCACCCAAGTGTTTCAAATGGTATATTTTTGTGCCTATCATTTTAGTAAATCTTTCTTATCTATGTATTTATTATTTATTTATTTTTACTTTTTCAAAGAGACTATACAAAATCATTTTTAAATATATATGTGTGTGCATTTTCTTCAGACAATGTTCCTGGATCTCATTAAATTTGCTAATGGATCTCTAACAGTTGAAAATAAATGCTGCAGGAAAATATTCCTTATACTGTATACTTATATGCTGTTGTTATTTCTGCTGTTCCATTCAATAAGATATCTTATTTTTCCTGGTACTGTTTTTGGATAATAGTGTAATGTAATTGTGCTGAAGTATATAGTCCGTGGAGTCTGACAGTCTGGTTTTGAACCGTGTTTTATCACTTATATCCTGTAAAACTTTGATAAAATTACTCACATTTTTGAATCGACAGTTTTCTCATCTATAAACTGAAGGTTATAATAGTGTGTATTTTCATGCCCTAATTGTGAGGATTAAATGAAGTGACATATGTAAAATACTCAGCTCAATGCCTGGCATATAGTAGTTCATTACTGGAAGTGTCTGGAGATGACATTTTCAGCAATACTGAAATATATGGTAGTACGTTAACATGCAAAAAATAGATTTGTCGTATTTCTGTATGTTTTTTCCTTAGCATCATATCTCCTAAGTGTAATGTGACCTTTACCACTAATTTACATCTACCACATATTCCCACAACACCAACTTAGACATTGCCAACACTCAGAATTGCACTGTTTTGTTATAATAAATTCAGCCACTCCGCTGTCTAACTTCAACTTAAGCTTTCTCCAACTATCTCCCACATTTATTCGACTGTAACTGTTCCTGAAAGTCATAGGAAAACCCAACTCTTATATCCTTCTATACATACATTTGGTTTCCTCTTTGTTTCTCTTTTGCTTTCTGGCTGGCAACTTTATTACACGTCTGTGTGCATAAACCATAAGCTTACACTGGATTTTCTAAATGCTGTTATAAAAAAATAGGAAAAAAAAATGCATATACATTGTCAAATGTACCCACAAAGTTAATGAAAACTGCTGAAAAGAACATTTTACTTAAATGCACTTTTTTAGAACTTTTTAACGCTGGACAACTCATACAACTTCATTTATTCTTTTGTTGTTGTTGTTCTTTAAATAAGGCATTGTGTTTTAATTTATTCTTTTTCCTTTGTCCCAGTTTTATTTTGGAATGATGTTTGGTTCAATGGGAAAATTAATGCCTGCATGTAATGCATTTTGGGTGTGACGTAGTCCTTTTAACCACCAAAAAGATGATCAAGTTCCATAGAAACCTGGTAATTTTCATTTTATATCATATTCAAGAAAATATCCTAGAATATCTGAGCTTTAATATTCAAAACAAAGAAATTAGATGAATATATATAATAAGTATATAATATATAATATGTAAAATATATATATATATATATATATATGAGGTATATTTAACTTTACTCATAAAGTGTATAGGATTAACTCAGTATATATAACATTGATGTAGTTAAAACTAAATCCTCTCCAACTTCTTTATTAAAGGAAAAGGACCTAGGATAGCCTATGCATTGTAACTTGAGGCAAGGCCTTGGAGAATTTTGAATTACAACCAAGGAAACTATATTTATTATTTAAATGCTGATGAAGCATTGGTGATTTTTCAGATCAGGTGGTAACGACTTAATTATTATCCTAGGTGTACAGATATTTTCAGTATTGTTTTCCTAGAAGAAAATATCTGTTAACAATACATAGGATAATGCTAATAAAATCATTGGAGACTTGCTAGAAGGCAATTGTTAGAATCAAGATGAAAGATAATGAAACCGTGAACTAGGAGATGGGGATAGAAATAAATATGAAGGGATGTGTGAACATATTGGTGAAGGAAGATGAAATATAGTTGGCAACAACTTGTAGTGGAAAGCAAGGAAGACACAGGTTTTGAGTTTAGGTGACGGGACAGATGCAGACATCATGAGGAAATAAGGAAAATGTGAAACTAACCAAGTTTGAGATGAAAGATACATCATATTTTGTAGGGGTCGTGGGATATCTGGAGCTATCCAGAAACAGGGACTGAACACACAGGACTGGAAAACAGATAAGTCAGGCAAGAAATATAAATTTGGCAGTCATGCACATAGAAGTGAAAATTAAATTCAGATCTGGTGAAACAGTTCAGATTAAACATAGAGAGATAGATGAAAAAAGGGGCTTCTAATAGCTCTATGGGGAATTTTTACTTATTTAGCATTCCTTGTAGAGTAATATATAGTAAGGTAAGGAACATGTTTTTGGAGTAAATGAGGTATTATAGTCACAAAATGATTGTATTATAGAAATAACCCAATATAACATAGTGGTAGGTATCAGATTTGACTTTATATTCTTTCTTCCAAAACAACTTGTCTTTTGAAAAGCTGACAACATTTTTTTTTTTTTTTCCATAAAGTCTTTATTCAGTGAAAACTGAATGGCTCTCTTCTGGGTTTTCTGTACTAGTTTTGACAATTATTTACTTCCCCCTACAATCCCCCTTAACCACCCATGATTAAAATAACTCGCAGAGCTGACTGCTAGGCTACCAAAGCAAGATACTGGAAATGAATATTTGAATATAATATAATCCACATTTTGAGTTTTTTCTCAATTTTCTATGGAAAGTTCATTCATTTGCTCACTTAGTAAACAAATAATGAATACCTACTGTATTCATTTTCTCTTTGATTGTAGTTTATTTGCTTACCAGACTAGATTCTTACCACTTGAAGGGAATATACATACTTTATTCTAAGACACTGGGATTTTTTCAAGGTTAATGAAGTCATTCTTAAAGAAAACTAGCCAACTGTAGTTTGGGGAAAATTTTTAAATTGTTTTGAGGGTACTAATGCTGAATAATTTAGCATAAGATTGTGACACAAATGGGAAAAAATGCAAAGATGCTTTAGGGGAAGAAATTTCTATTCCCTTACTCAAAATATTTCTATCAAAAAAATGTAGGAATGAGTGAACACTTACAGAAATAGAAATGGAAATGTTTGTGGCAGGGAGTAAAGATAATACTCAACTTCATTCATATGCAATCATTTTTATATTTAAAAACACTTTATGCCTGTCATTTCCCACTTTCCTCCCTTCTGTCTTCTGACAATCATAGCTTTTGATTTCTAGTTTTAAAGTTTTCTTTTAAAATATCCTTTGTATTGCAATGAGCTGCTTTCAATATAATGCAGTTTATCATTTTATTATATATACCCGTATATGTATAAATATATATGTATATTTATATTGAAATGTCTTATATATTTATATATTTATATAGTAAAAACAGCAGTACTTTGCTTCACCTTTCCCTAGCTCCTACTCCCACTCCCCAGGACTAACCATTTAAAAATATTTAACTATTATTCCTTTCTGGTATTTACTTTCATATTTATCAATAGTACACTATATTAATAATTCAATGAAACAACTTTTTTACATTATATATCAACTTCCTCTTAAGGAAGGTGAATTTTTATTATACCACTACTTCCTCAACTTCAACTTTCTGCATATTACTATGTGTAGTTATATTAATATTTTTGTTAAAATCAACAGCTATATTTTTATTATATTGTTATATATTTAAATTATTCTGCACCAGTATTAAAACATATTTAGATTTCTTTGATAGAAAATGTACTGATTTTTCTGTCTTTAATGATTGTCTTGTGTTTTCATTTGCTTGGTTTTCTTTGTATTTTCATTTAATTGCTTCCACATGCTCCATCAGACGTAATAGATAGCTACCAATGTCATTTTAAAGATGTTTGAATACACTAGATAATCAGTTGAAGGTGTTCTGTTTTGTATTGTTTTTCTCCTGGAAGTCCCCTTCTTGCTACAATGAATTCTGGCAGTCCTCATAGATACCGCCCAGCTAGCATTCTAATATTTTGCTTAACCTAATTCAAGATCACCCTTTGCTTCTTTTTGATACTGGATATCTTGTTTCCTGGCCTTTACATTTTACAGTAGGTCCATATCAAAGGAATTGTGGAAAGTAAATACTAGGAATATTTGCATTATTGAAAACATCTTTTTTTCCCCTACCCTCACACTTCACTGATATTTGGTTGGGTATATAATTTTAAACTGAAAATTATTCCCCTTCAGAAATTTTAGTCATGTAGCTAATGAGAAGGCTGCTAATTTGAATTTCGGTCTTATTTCTTTGCAGTGTGACTTTTCTCTCTGATGTTTTCTTTATTCTCATATTCTAGACTTCATGATTAGGTGCCTTAGGTAGAGTATGTCTTGTGTGTCATTTCATAAGTTGTGTTGGGCAGTTGGGTACATATTTTCTAACTTATTTTTCCCACAAAACATTACTTATAATTTTTTGACAATGTGTTTATTGTCTCTGTCCTTTTTTGAGGATATAATTAATGTTATAAGGATTAACCACTATAGACCCAGGTGAACATATTCTGAAAAACAGAAGCTAATCCATGAATAACTGTTGAGTAAAAATGTTTGGTTTTTATTTTAATAATCTTTGAGGTTTTCTTCATAGAAGTTCACATTGTCTTTGATTAAAAACCGTTTTATTTCTTTCCTTCCAATCTGTGTGCCTTTTATTTATTTATTTTATTGCCATATTGCACTGACTAGAACTTCCAGGATGATGTCAATAAGAGTGGTTAGAGTAGACACTTTTATTCATGCAATTAGGGGGAAAGTATTCAATTTTTAACATTAAAATATCATATTAGCTGTAGATTTTTTACAGAAACTCTTTATCATCTGAGGAATCTCCTGCCCATTCCTAGTTTGTTTAGCCTTTTGATCATGAATGGTTGAATATTGCCCAAATTCATGTTTTTTTTTTTATAGCTAGTGAAATAATTCTATGATTCTTTTCTTTGTTTTGATGTTTCGATTGTTTGTTTGTTTTTGTTTGTTTGCTTGTTTTTGTCATTGTTGATCCAGCCTTTATTCTTCAGGGGAACACCACTTTATAATACTGTATTTTTTTTTTTAATTTATTACTGTATTGTATTTGCTCATTATTTCTTGAGAATTTTGTGCACTTTAGATAATTATCTAAACATCTTTTCTTTAAAAAAAAAGTCATGTGTTCACCATCCAGAGTCAGTTCTCCTTCCATCACCATATATTTGATCCCCTTTACCCTCTTCTACCTTCCCCCTCTCTCGCTACCCTCTGGTAACCACTAAACTGTTGTCTATGTCTATGAGTTTTTGTTTCCTTTTTTGTTTGTTCTGTTTGTTTGTTGCTTTCAGTTTAATATCCCATGTAAGTCATATGGTTCTGGGCTTTTTCTCTCTGATTTATTTCACTTAGATGGTAATTGCAAGATGCATCAAAGACCTAAACATAAGACCTGAAACTATAAGACCAATAAACTACATAAAAGGAAGCATAGGTACTAAACTTACAGACCTTGTGTTCAGAGAGGATTTTATGAATCTGACCTCAAAGGCAAGGGAAGTAAAAGCGAAAATAAATGAGTGGGACTATATCAAACCAAAAAGCTTCTGCATAGAAAAAGAAACCACCAACAAAACAAAGAGGCAAACAACCGAATGGGAGAAGATATTTGCCAACAATGCCCCCAATAACTAATATCCAAAATACATAAAGAACTCGAGAGTCAAAAAACTCAAGACTCAAAAACAAAGAAATCTAATTAAAAATGGGCAGAGGACCTGAACAGACACTTGTCCCAAGAAGACATAAAAACGGCCACCAGATATAGGTAAGAATGCTCAATTTTACTAGCTATTTGGAAAATGCAAATCAAAACCACAGAGATACCACCTAACACCTGTTAAAATGGCTATCATCAAGACAAGTAGTAACAAGTGTTAGAGTCTGTGGAGAAAAAGGAAACCTCATACAATGCTGGTGGGAATGCCATTTATTTTTGTCGTTAATCATTTATTTTTTTCTATTTGTTTTCAGTTTAATTTGTTCTTTGTTTCTAGTTTTTAAGGTGGGAGCTTAGTTCATTGATTTGAGACTTTTAGTCATATATATATATATATATATATATATATATATATATATATATATATATGCATTAATGTTACCAATTTCTAATCTCCGTTCTAGATGCATTCTATAGATTTTGAGTGAATGTTCACATTTTAATTTTTTTCAAAACTTTCTAATTTCTTTTGATTTCCTCTTTGACCCATGGTTATTAGAAATTGTTTTTTATTTCCATATATTTGTGAGATATCTCTACATAATGCATTTCTAATTTAACATCATTTTGTTCAGAAAATTATATAGTGTCTCTTTATGCCAAGTTATATTCTTTATCCTTTATCTGCTTCATCTGATATAGCCACCCCAGATTTATTCTGATTAGTATTTGAATGCTATGCATTTTTCCATGCTTTTATGTATAAAATATCTTTACATTAAAAGTGAAGTTACTTTAGACAGCGTATAGTTGGGTCTTTCTTTTTTATACACTCTACCAATGTTTTTATTTTAATAGGTTTGTACATACCATTTGTATGTAATTAAATCATTGATGCATTTGAATTAAAATTTAATATCTTATTAGCTGGTTTTTCTAGTGCTATCAGTTCTTTGTTTCTTTCTTTTTTTTACTTTTGCTTTTGCTGCCTTCATTTGAATTGAATATTTCTATTATTTTATTTTTTCTCCACTATTGGCTTATTTATACCATTTTTATCTCGTTGTTAAGCTATGCTTGAAATATGTATCTTTAGTTAATCACACTATACCTCCAAACACCATTATATTCCTCTTTGTGTAGTGTAAGAACCTTATAACGGTATATTCCCAATTCCTCTGTCTGATCCTTTGTGCTAACATCATAACTGTTACATTACATAAGCTGTAAATTTACACCGCATTGCCACTATTTTTGCTTTAGACCAGGGTGATCTCTGTTGTGCTGGTCAGACCTAGAATTTGGCAGATGTTGGGTCCCTAGAGTTCAGAAAGAAGGCTTCCTGTGATTCTGCCTGTCCCCTAGTGGTAGATCCCTCATGGTCTGGGCCTCGTGCCATTCATACCCCTACCTATGGTATGGAGAATATTTTTTTCCTAACCCTTTCCTCTAGCTCCTATGGTCTTCACCTTGCACCCTGAGGGTGATAGGGTTATCTGACTTACCTTCTTAAGGCTTCTGTTCCACAAGGGAGTTGGGTGATGAATCCAAGTGGGGTTTGTGCATTTCCCACGACAGTGACTGCCCCCCTTCCTCAATCCTGCAGCACTGAGGGAAACTTGAACTGGTTTTCCTACACACTATACATCTTTATTATGAACATATGGTAAGGTCCACACAGAAAAGCCTTTGATTGGGACAAACTCCACTTGTGCCTGAAATAACCAGTAGTTCTACACGCTCATGCCAGCTGCCACTCCACTTTTAGAAATTTCTTTTTAAAAATTTAGCTTCTATGGTGCCCTTGTCTTCTTTCTATACTCTGACCCAGCCAGGAAAGCCAGTGCTCATGTCTGAGTCTCCCTTTGATGGGGCTTGTATGCTTTTGGATTTCAGGCGTTTGATTGAGTGCCTTGTGGTCTCAGATAGTTGATGAGATCAGAAAAGTTGTGATTTTGAGAATTATTCTTGGAGTTTTTCCTGTTGTTAAAGTGGGAGTGATACACTTTCTAGATTTCAACATGTTTAGCAGAAGCTAGAAATAATTTTGTCTTTAAATTATTTCTGGATAATCTGGATGTTCAAAAAGACTTGCTTGACTAATAAGGCAGCCCATGAAATGTCACCATGTAGAAATCTCAATAACTTACATCAAATTACAACCAAATTTGTTGTCATTGTATAAAGATATTATACATAATGTTTATAAACTAGTCTATGTCTCCCTATAACTTATTTCATCAAGGAATCATTGATTTGTGTTAAGTAGTTGCTTTATAAGAATTATCTACAAAATACAAATATATAACATAGCAGGATAATCCAATCTCCAGCGGACTAAAAAACTATGTAAATTCATTAATTCAAATATTCAACAAAATATTTGCTTATTATCTGACGTACCAGGCACTAAGAAATATAGTCGATTCACAGTGAAGAATAAAATACATATTTAAAAAAATATTCATGATTTTTAAATAATTAAACAAACAAACAAAAAATACCAAAATGTGTTATATAATACAGAGAGAGAAAAAAAGGGATAGAAATGATTAAAATAGGAGGAAAAGAAGGGACTGGAGGACACTTTATACTTGAGTTTACAGACGTTCTCTCTGAATAAGAAATATCTGCACTGTATCCTTAAAGATGTTTAAAAAATGAAAGAAAGAAAAAAGAAATAATATTTCAGGTAAAGGTAACAGAATGTAGAATGACCTTTAAGAAAGATAAGAGCATTATGTTTTTAAATATAGGGGAAAAGGTCATAGTAGTTGAAATTGAGGGACAATGAGGGTAGCATCAGAAATCGAGGTTGCAGAGATGGGCGGGCAGGGCTGTATCTTCGGGGTTTTGGAGGTATGGACTATGATGAATGTGCAGCTTTCACTCCGCATGAAAAGCTGTCTTCTCATTTCAGTAAGTGACAGTTCTAGTCTTCCAGTTGTAGGGACTTTTGTGTGTTTTGTTCACTTGTATATCCCAGGGGCCAAAAATAGTACAGAGAGTGTTTAATAAACATTTGCAAATTAAATACATTAATTTAAAAATTTGCTTTTGTACAGAAACTTTTATCCAAATCCATTCATATTTTTCTCTCGAGTCAGCATTGTGTTCTTTCATCTGTCCTTCACAGACTGCATCCTGTCATCTATCTAGTTGTTGCTATTTGTTGTGACCATTCAGTTCAGTTTGTTTGTTTTTTAAAGTTTATTGGGGTGACAATGGTTAGTAAAGTTACATAGGTTTCAGGTGTACAATTCTGTAATATATCATCTCTATATCACATTGTGTGTTCACCACCCAGAGTCAGCTCTCCATCACCATATATTTGATCCCCTTTACCCTCATCTTCCATCCCCCGTCCCCCTTTACCCTCTGGTAATCACTAAAGTATTGTCTGTGTCTATGAGTTTTTGTTTCTTCATTTGTTTATCTTGTTTCTTTGTTGTTTTCAGTTTTACATACCATTTATCAGTGAAATCATATGATTCTCAACTTCTTCTGTCTGACTTATTTTGCTTAGACTAATAATCTCAAGATACATCCATGATTTGTATGGAACCACAAAAGACCCCGAATAGCCAAAGCAGGCTTAGAAAAAAGAACAATGCTGGAAGTATCACACTCCCTGACTTGAGCTTGTACCACAGAGCAACAATAATTAAAACAGCATGGTATTGGCAGAAAAACAGACATACAGACCAATGGAATAGAATTGAAACCCAGAAAGAAACCCACATAGCATATGGACAAATAATTTTCGACAATGAAGCCAAAAACATACAATAAAGAAAAGACAGCCTTTTCAATAAATGGTGCTGGGAGAATTGGAAAGCCACATGCAAAACAATGAAACTAGACTGCTATATATCACCGTGTACCAAAATTAACTCAAAATGGATCAAAGACTTAAACATAAGACATGAAACAATAAACTGCATAAGAGAAAACATAGGTACTAAACTTATGGACTTTGGATTCAAAGATAATTTTATGAATTTAACTTCAAAGTCAAGGGAAGGAAAGGCTAAAATAAATGAATGGGACTATATCGAACTAAAAAGGTTCTGCACAGCAAAAGAAACCATCGACAAAATAAAGAGGCAACCAACTGAATGGGAGGAGATTTTTGCAAACAATGCCTCTGATAAGGGGCTAATATCCAAAATATATAAGGGACTCATACAACTCAACAACAAAAAAACAAACAATCCAATTAAAAAATGGGTAAATGATCTGAATAGAGGCCATACAGATGACCAATAGACATATGAAAAAATCCATCACTAATTATCAGAGAAATGTAAATAAAAAACCTCAATGAGATATCACCTCACACTGGTTAGATGGCTATCATCAACAAGACAAATAATAACAAACGTTGCAGAGACTGTGGAGAAAAGGGAACCCCCATACACTCTTGGTGAGAATGCAGATTGGTGCAGCCGCTATGGAAGGCAGTATGGAGTTTCCTTAAAAAATTAGGAATAGAATTACCATATGACCTAGCAATTCCTCTCCTGAGTATCTACCCAAAAAATCTGAAAACATTTCTGTTTTTTGTTTGTTTGTTTTTTAAGATTGCAGATAGAACTTTGATTGAAGAAATTAAATTTTGAGGTAGATATATCTAGGTTTAAATTCCAAATCTATCACGTAGCTTTGGGCAATTTGCTTAACATTTCTGAGCCTTAGTTGCTTTATCTATAAAATAGGAAATTATCTTTATCACATAATCTTTGTAATAAATTCACAAGAAAATATGTGCAAAGTTACTAACCAATAAAATATTCAATAAGTGAAGTGGATTATTAACAGTAGCATTGTTATTACTTTTGTGATATGATTGTCCCATGATGACCAACATTAAACATGCTTCTTCTCAAATGATTTCCTAAACGTTAATCAATCAAATTCATTTCTTCAATTTAATAAAAAAAATATTATAGAAATCTCATCAGTATCTTAAGTCAAACATATATGAAGTGTTGCAAAAATTATGTAGAATACATCTGGTAGTATTTACGAATGCTCTTAAAAACCTGTAGCTGTGACTACAAGATTAAGAAAAAATGCAAATATAACATGTAAAAGCATTTTGATATTATTATTAATTCAGCTAAACAATTGCAGGGAAATTTAATATTTAAAATATTTTCTTTATGATATTTGATTTTTTGTTTGTTTTTACTCCACAGGAATCTTTTCTTAATGAAAATAATTTAATCTAAATTATTGTATGAATTACATCATAGCACATATATATCTTTTTGCTAAATTCATCCCTGTCACTCAGTTGTCTTTCACTTTACATGACTATATAACTATTTTCTAAACACAATTCAAATGGAAAACTTAAAACCTTGTTCTGTTGGATCTCAGTCATAATAGGCAATTGTGGATTTAATTGGCATTGAGCATTTGCTTTGACTTTCGGGATGATGGAGCTCACTTACCATTTACACAAAAGACTGGCAGTCTTGGTCCTTGATTGTTTATGAAATCTCAGAAAGCTCTCTAGTCTAAAAGCAATTTTTTTTCATTGGTAAACTGTTTTCATAGAGGCCATGTGGATTAAATATAACCTGTTTGCAGGGAAGAATTCACTCACTGTCTCTCCCACTGGCCGAAGAGTCTTACTGTGAACACAAAACAAGGAATTGCAGAAATATGGAGGAAGTTTAAAAAAACGTTTGAAAGCAGCAGATAGAGGTGAATCAAGAAATTGGGGAATTACATCTCAAAGAAAAACAGATAAATCATTGCATCTATCATGAGGGGCGGCCTGTGGGGTCTCAGCTCCCGCTCCCCATATAAGAACACAGGACATGGTGAGGCCAAAAAGGAACACCCACGGAGCCATAGATAGGGGAGTCATACCACTATAGTCTCACTGGAGGCTGGATTCACACGACGTGCGACCTGCTGTTCGCTTTTCTGCCAACCCACTGACTCCCCATTTGCGAGCTGCAATCCGCCTCTCTGCAATCCACCTCTCTGCAATCCGCTATCCACACTCTGCTGCTTGCTAGTTCAGCCACCATCTTCTTACTAGCCCCCATTTTTCTGCTAGTGTAGCCATGGTAGTTATATTAGTGGCCAATGGGTCACTGTTTACAGCTCACGGCCAACTAGCCACAGCTGATGGCCATCCAATCACAGTTGATGGCCATTTACTACCCAAGTGAGCACCTTTCCACGTGAGGGCGAGAGCCTGGAAACTGCACTCCTGGCTCTGTCCCCACAGCATCTCTAACTAAATAGACCTACTATGAAATTCTCTTTGACTCTATATTAGGAATGAGAATTCTGAGCTTCTTGACCTTCACTAGCTAAGGAAACAAGTCACAGTCTCTCCAAATGCAATTTTTTTATTTATGCTATAATGTTTTCCAACTCACAGAGCTAATTGTCAGTTATGATTATTGATCATTTTAAGGATTTTTTATGATTCCACTATTCCATTACATTGCGCTATTTTAAAGGGCTGAAATATCACTATTTGTTGTTGTAATATTATCATTTCATATACTACAGAGAATATTTCTTCAACCTCCTGTGTTCTTTCACAGTCCCTCCCCCTTCCATTTCTTTCCTTCCCCTCTCATCACAGACCTCTCATTTGCATGTGACCACTATACTTTCTCAGTTTTCCTGCCCATTTGATCCACCTTCCTTCACCAAAGAGGAGGATTTGTATTGTTGTCATTGTTACTTTGGAAGGGGTACCTTTGAGTACATCTGTTGGTCAGAGCATAGAAACACCCCTGAAGATATTGTCCTTAAATATTCACACAGAAGAGCTAAATTTGGCAGAATAAGCACGTAAGCCAAATGAGTCCAGCTGGTCTGAGGACCAAAGGGCACGGTGGCTTGAAGCCAAAAAAAAAAAAAAATTGCATTAGTGGTTAGTGATTTACATAAAAGTGTTAAGATATGTTAAATATATATTTTAAATTAATTTCAAGTTCTGCATAACATGTGTAATTTTATATTTTTGTTTCAAATGCATTAAACATTAATGTCATTATTTTTCTTATTAATTGTGAACTCTCTGAACATGAAATACTGGCATTTATTACAATTTTTAGTATTAGTGGGGACAGAGTCCCAGAGAACAGTTTCCAGGCTTTCGGCCTCTCGTGGAAAGGTGCTGGCTCAATTATTAGATGGCCTTCAGCTGCTTCGGATTAGCCATTAGCTACTAATATAACCACTGTGGGTAGGCTAGCGGGTTGGTTGGGTGGTTTGACAGAGAAGCGGACTGCGGATTGCAGCTAGCAAGTGCGGTTAACAAGCGGACAGCGGATTGTGAGTCATGTGTATCCTACTTCCTGTGTCTCTAACCCAGCCGCCATCAAGAATATGGTGGTATGACTCCCCTATCTATGGCTCCCTGGGTGTTGCTTTGTGGCCTCACCATATATCCTGCGTTGTTGTGTGGGGAGCGGGAGCTGAGACCCTGCCTGACAGTATCACATGTAACGTATGCCAAAGTCTCAGCATACAACTTCTGTTTAACAATGCTATAGAAAGAAAGACTACAACTGCTTTTAAAAAATGAAGTTGAAACCTGCAGAGGTTTAGAAACAGATAGTTGGTGAATTGGCCTCAGGGTAGAGGGCTCTAAAAACGTTTTTTAGGGAATTCTTTCCCAAAACAGTTACTTAGACTTTTACTTTCATCTGAGGTGCAACTGGTCATAACAAATGCAATTTCAACCAAGCCTCAGGCTTTCCTTTCTCTGTCATCACAATTCGCACCCTGCTGAATGAAATATCAGTTCACTGAACCATGTCAGGGCAATGAGCATAATGATAGGGACTCAGTGGTATAAATGAGGTTAATAACTTGTGAGAAAGCAGAGCTTTCTTCCTAGATCCTTCACATTTTCTTCTCTGCACAGTAGTAGCTCTTTAGAAATATTGCCTGTCCGTGGAGAGGTAATGGCTCTCGTCATAAAGCTAATACACTGTGCTTCAGTAGTCTTGGAACTCATTTCTGAAGTCACACTAATCTGCCTTTCCTCTGCTATGTTTTGTTTTTGCTCCTGAAAGGTTTTTTTATTCCCCAAGACTTCAAGCTGAGCATAAAGCTTTTCTGCTGCTTCTTATGCCATTTCTAATCAGGGGTGACATTGTTGTTTTCAGACTCTTCTTCTTTTTTTTTCTTGTCATTTCAATTTGTAATACACAAAGAAGCTTCTTTTGAAAGAAATAAGAGTTTTTGAAAACGTCACAACCCGGGTTTAACACCACTGCTGTGCCATCTGAGTGCATCCTCCCTTCTCTCTCACCATTTCCCTATCTCTCCACACACATCTCAGGGGATGTTTGCTGTCTGCTGCTCTTGCTGCATTCTGTATCTCTTATAAGCCATTTTGAGGACATTGAGTCTCATAACAGAAAAGAAAATAATATTTTTTTAGTTGTCAGGTACTATCTAAGGGTGACTGGATCTATTTGTTGGTTTTTGCACCAATATGTTTCTTATAATGGGTTTTGATGATTTCATTTGTTCATGTGTATACTTTGGCTTTCCTTTCTTTTACATTCTGATGGTCTGTAGGCATTTAGGGAATGAAACTAAATGAGCCTCCTGAAGGGAACTCAAATAACAAATGATGAGAAAAAAAAGTCCTTCTAAGATTCACCACATTGTAACAGGATCAGCCTTAAGGAGAATTACTTGAGTTTGTACCCTTCCCTTTTGGTATGACTTTTCCTTTTCAGTATCTTTGTTTTTTAAAATACTTGTAGTAATACTATGGTAATAGTTAAAAGGTCATATAGTGTTTCCTATGAGTGATGCAGGGTATAGATGAACTCCTGAGAAGTAAGATAGCATTATTAGCCTCCTTTTACAAAGAGAGAAATCAAATCTACTTCAAAACGGTTCGAGATGTACAGAGAAATCAAGTAATTTGTTCAAGGTTGCACAGCTAATACGGAGCCAACCTGGGGTGTGCATCAAAAGAATCTAGCTCTAGAGATCACGCCCCCAAGCACTACACCATACAGTGTAACAGGCTTATATAGAACTCAGGAGCAGAAGGAAGAGCATTAATGTATGGTTAACTAAATCTGGTTTGAAGCAAAGTGCTCCTACTTAATAGAATTTATGACGGAGAGCATAATAATTTGCTTCTGGAGCCTCATCTTCCTTATTGGTAAAATAAAACTAACAACTTTATTCTAATTTTGATTTGATAAGGATTGGATATAAAAAAACATATACATGCTAGCTCTAATTTTCTGAAGAGAAAAACAGTGCACAGAGGTTAAATGGCATGCACAGCTATAGATCTTAAAATGAGTGAAGCCAGTGCTTGAATAGTATTTTTCCTATGTCTATACCTCCCATGACCCTGGCCAATAAAGTTTACCTCTCCAGCTGTTCCGATTCCTGGTCTTTCCACCTGAAGTGTCTGCTCTGCTCTTAGAATCCATTTATTTAAATATTCTATTATTCCCAGCAGTACTGAAACTTGGCTATTCTACTCCATGATGACACTACCATTTTACATTTCCATAAGTAGTTTACAAGGGTTCCAACTGTATATAAGTATTTCTCTATATCTTTGCATATATATATATATATATACACACACACACACATATATATACATATATATACGTATATATATATATATATATATATATATATACATATATACACGTATATATATATATACACATATATATATGTATATATATATATATATATATACACATATTATCTGCCATAACAGATGCAAAAGTAGTATCTCATTGTGGTTTTACGTTTCCCAGACAACTAGTGATATTCATATACCTGTTAAGAATTTGTATTTCTTCTTTGGAGAAATGTCTATCAGGTCTTTAGCCCACTTTTCAATCAAGTTATTTTATTTTGTTTTTGTTACTGAGTTGCTGGGGTTCCTTATATATTTTGAAATTCACCCCTTGTCAGATATATATGTTTTGCAGATATTTTCTCCCATTCTACAGATTGCCTTTTCACTCTGTTGATTATTTCCTTTGCTCTGCAGAAAGTTGATGTAGTTCCATTTGTTTATTTTTGCTTTTGTTGCTTGTACTTTTGGTGTGAGATCCAAGAAATCATTGCTAGGACCAATGTCATGTAGTTTCCCTCCTGTTTTCTTCTAGGAGTTTTATATATTCAGGTCTTACATTTAAGTCTTTAATCCATTTGAGTAGATTTCTATTTATTTATTTATTTATTTATTTATTTATTTATTTATTTATTTTTGGTATGGTATAAGAGTCCAATTTCATTCTTTTGCATGTGTATATCCAGTTTTCCCAACACCATTCATACCTCATTCTTGGCACCCTTGTCAAAGATTAATTGACTACATATGTGTGGATTTATTTCTGGGCTTTCTACTATGTTCCGTTAGTCTGCGTGTCTTTTTTTATGCCAGTACCACATTGTTTTAATTGCTGTATCTTTATAATATATTTTGATATCAAGAAGTATGATGCCTACAGCTTTGTTCATCTATCTCAAGATTGCTTTGGCTGTTTGAGGTCTATTGTGGTTTCCCATGAATTTTATGATTGTTTTTTTTTTCCCTTTACTGTAAAGAATGCCATTGGGATTTTGATAGGGATTCATTGAATCTGTAGATCACATTGATATGTGTGGCCATTTTAACAATATAATTCTTCTGATACACTTAATAGGATGTCTTCCTATTTTTTGTCTTTAATTTATTTCATCAATGTTTTGCAGTTTTGTTTACAGTTTTTTGCCTCCTTGGTTAAGTTCTTTTATTCTTTTCAATGCTATTATAAAACTGTTTTATTAATTTTATTTTGTTACTCTATGGAAACTCAGTGAATTCAGATGTTGATTTTGTGTCATGCAACATTACTGAATTGATTTATTATAACATTTTTGTGTGTGCATGGAGTCTTTAGAATTTTCTACATACAGGATGGGATCATGTAATTTGCTAATAGACCATTTTACTTCCTCCTTTCTGATGTGGCTGTCTTTTATTTTTTTTTCACTTGCCTAATTACTCTGGCTAGAACTTCCAGTATTATGTTGACTAGAAGTGATGAAAGTGGGCACCATTATCTTCTTTTTGATCTTAGAAGAAAAGCTAACCACTGAGAATGGTATTAGCTGTGAAGTTTTCATATATGGCCTTCATTATATTAAGGTAAATTCCTTCTATACCTAGTTTTTTTAGAGTTTTTATCACGAAAGGGTGTCAAATTTTATCAAATATTTTTTCCTTCTCCAAAAAAAAGAAAGAAAATACTACCATATTATCCCATATCTGAGTATATAGCAAAAATAACTGAACTCATGATCTCAAAGAGATATCTGCACTCCCATGTTCATTGCAACATTATTCTTAATAGTGAAGATGTGGAAACAAGATAAATATCTATCAATGAATGATAGAAAAAGAAAATATGGTGTATACTTACAATGAAATATTGTTACTCATCTTTAAAAAGTAGGAAATCCTGCCATATGGGATAACATGGATGCACCTGGAGGACATTATGCTAAGTGATATAAGACAATCACAGATGGACAAACACTGCATGATTCCACTTATATGAGGTATCTAAAATAGTCAAGTTCATAGAAACAGATAATAGACTGCTTGTTACTAAGGGCTGGGGGAAGGAGAAAATGGGGAATTGTTGTACAAGGGGTACGCAGTCTGTTACATTAGGCGAATAAGTTCTAGAGATCTGCCATACAACATTGTGCCTGTAGTTGGCAATACTATGTTGCATATTCAAAATTTGTTGAAGGTAGATCTCATGTTAAGTGTTTTGACCACAACACAAAAAAGAAAAGAAACTTGTTACTCTATATCTAATTCCCTAAAGATCAGCTTGCTTTCTTTCATACCCAAGTTTCTGAAGTTAATCTAAGCATTTGTTTTGCTGAAAGTGAGGAATATAAAGGGCTACAGGACTTCCTAGATAATTATGAATTTTAAAAGCATTTATTGACAATGCCATTGATATTTGTTCTCTTAATGTAGAAGTTAAGAACTTCTGACCTGGCAATGCAGACACACTGGGCCACAACAAAACAAAACAAGACAAAACACGTGCACACTTCTCATTGCACACTGCACTAATTGTCTCTTGCCTTACCTATGTGAAGTGCCCTCTACTGACCTCCTACATTGTTTTGAAAATGAGCATTAAGGAAATAAAGTGGTCAATCTCTGATGTTCCTTTCTTAAAGAACTTTGAAAGATTTGGCTCAATTTATTAACTATCTTATATTCTCCAGATAAAGGACCACTTTCATGTTCTCTTTAAGTTTTATAATTCAGGATCACCAACATGTTTCTCATTCCTTCCTATTGTTTCCCATGTATGTCCCCCATGGAACTTTAGAAATAGGGGGTGGGGGGGAAGAAAAAAGTCTGGAGCTACTTGCTAGTTACCAGGCCAATTATATATTTTCCTGCCTCTTCCTAATCTATAGAGAAGCCCTATGTAAATCCAGTATACTACTAGTTATACTTTAAGATTCACTTTCAAGTAAGAAGTTTCCCAAATAGATTTATTTTAGCCTTTTCTTGATTCTACTTGCACTTTTTAAATCCCCAGATTACATAATACAGTACTTGTTATATCATATTGAGACTTTTTTTATTAATCTAGTTGAGGTTATATGACAATACAATATTTAATAAGAATTTACTTGGAATCTCACACAATGTTCAGTTTGGTGGGCAATATACAGTCTGAAATAGCCCCAAGGTGCTTACAGTCTAATTGAAGAGAGGGGTAAAGTGTAATCATAATATACTAAACTACATATAACAGAATAGTCCAAGTTACCAAATCCAACATGCTGTCAATAATTTTTATGCAAAATTTTCGGTCATTGCACAAATGATGAAGAGCAGTAAAATTTTGTATGAGCTCCTAAAATATTAGATTTTTTAAAATTCTGTTTATAAGGTGCCGTGCCAAGCATAGATTATCTGGAGAGAAATAAGTTAAGATTTCTCATTTGGTGGAGTTCACTATAAAGCAAGGATGACAGATTAAGAAATAGAAAACCCATTTCATGGTAAATGCAATAGTAAATACATACACCATGAAGGCTGGGAACAGAGATAAAGGAAATTTGGCCCTCCCGGTTTTACTAGGTCAGAAAGAACATCCTCATGAAAAAAATTGCACCATAGACACAGGCAGCAGCTTGAGCAGAGGCACAGAGGTGAAAAATCATGAAATTCCCTTTGAGCTGCAAGCAAATTCCCCTAACTGGAGCATACAGGGCAAAACTAGCATGACAAGAGGTAAAGCTGGGGATGTAGAATGGGAGGAAATTCTGCTCAGAATAAATATGATGTTAGTCCTACATTCTATCAAGTTCTGACTTGCACGTTTAAGGGCAGGTAAATTAGGAGACTCCCTAAATCACTGACATTCATAGAAAAAATATTGCTGGTAATTTTGTGGTCACTTTTATAAGCTATGAAAGCCCCATATATTTACTAACATATCTATGAGAAAACACTGTGTCTTTACCTCCCAGGTGCATTAAAATCTGCACTTTCTTATCTACTTCCCCTGATTACTATGGGAAGAAAATTGGCATAAGAAGGAAATGGAAGTAACTCTAAGGACCTGGACGTTTTCCTTTGTGATTTCATCAACTTGATGTGTTTCCTTGATTGTGAAGACTGACTTTTAGTGAAGAAGCAACTTTTAGAAGAAATCTCTTACATTAGGGCTGCAAATTAGAAGAATGCTGTGGCTTGAATTAATGCTCAGGCATTTATTAATTGCTACATGATTGTGGACAGAGTATCTTTAAAGTTATTTTACATATTTTGGGTTACTAATTAAAACTATAATTGCACCTTTGCTATAAACCAAAATATTATCTTTTGTACTCTTTCATACTTTGTATTTCTCAGATTTGGTTATATTCATAAAAAATGTCTTTATATCATGACATGTTACTAAATACAGGTTTCATAATATGTCTTACAAACTTTACAATATTTTTGGTTATACACTTAAAGAAATAGCAAACTCGTATCAATTTTTTTTTTCGGTCAGCAGATGGCAGTGTTTCTGAGTTGGTGAGGACAACTTTCTGTTACCTATTAAATTTGAAGTTTTGGCTTTGAAATGCAGGTTTCTCATACTCAGAATTCTAATATTGTAGAGTTGTATTGGGAAATGTGTTAATATTTTTGGAAAGATTAACCATAATGAACCTGGAAAGCATTTGCATCATGATTCTGATGCACACTTGTTTCTCACAGTCTTTCCCTTTCCTTTCCCTCCTTTTCTTCCCTCCTTTCTTACTTCCCATCTTTCTATTTTTCTTTATCCCTTCTTTACTTTCTTATTCCCTGCCTCTTCCTATATTTTGTCTGTCCTTTCATTCTTTTTCCTTTCTTGTTTAAAATCATTCTTTAAAAAATCTTATTTGGCAAGTTAAAAATGAATGTAAGTGAAAAGCATTTAATTTAAAGATTAGTCTTGCATAAAAGAGGAATTTTAGTAGAAACCACCTGGAGGAGTGTGTATGGACAAATATTTTTAACCTGAGAATAATGCTTTTAAAGTCATACTAACTGATCGATTATTTGCTGATTTTCTTTAAGAATCCAATTATGTTATTTTTAGGCAGGAAAAGGATTTTTTTTTTTTTTTTAAATTCACATGGCAATTTCAACTGCTTGATACATAAAGTGTCACTTAAAGCTTTGACGATTCTTGGATTTATCTGTATTTTCAGGAGTTAGAGAGTGGCTTTACAGACTGAGAAGTAATGTTGAGCTGTTTGGGAAGTATTTGTTATTTCTGATGTCAAATTATCTTACTTGTATGTCAAAAAGAAAATATATTAAAGTATTTTTTACATAGGATTCTGCAGGGCTTTTGATATTTGTCATAGGTATTTCATAGTTAATGATTAAAATTGGATAATGTTCGAAGCATAAATTGGTGAACTATTTAATGAATAAAGGTTCTGTTTTCATTCTGACACCTTCATGTATATAAGGAAAGGACATTAATTGATTAAATTTTGTTGGGATTTTTAAAAGTTAGTTTAACTTTTAGCACTTGTGTGCTTCTTATTAAGAAGCTAAACTCAATGAACATGTTTCCTCATACAAAATGTAGCAAGTTATAAATCCTCAGTCTATTGTCCATACAGAAATGTTGCCAGGAGTGGGGATTTCCTATCACTTGTAAACAGCCCCACCCATGAAAGCTTTGAGGGAAAATCACATCCCATCTGAGTTAAGTCTTTGACTTCTGTAATTCAACATCCCTCTGTGTACACCTTCTCTGAAGGGCCCATGGAGGGTCCTGAAAACATGTCTGGATGCGTTTGAAGGTTGTGGAAATTCTGATCCTTGAGGTTTAGAGAAATGCTGAGCAAACCACAAATACCTGGGCAGAAAGATAGATAGGAGTCCTCTAAAATTTAAAATTTAAGTCAAAGGTCATTATCATTATTTTTGTCCAAATTTGAACTCTAACATACAATATGTTGCTATTTTAAAGGTATTAGATTGGTGCAAAAGTAATTGTGGTTTAGCAGGTTAAAAAGTAATTGCGATTTAACAGGTTAAAAATAATTGCAAAAAGTGCAATTACTTTTGCACCAACCTAATACATAATACAGATACCTAACACTTGTTGAACACTTACTATATATTAAGAACTCTAAGCACTATGCTCTTATTATCTTTGTGGTACTGCTGAGGAAATGGAGGCTTAGGAAACACATACAGCCAGGTATTGGTTATTTCTTTAGGGAATAAGGACACATTAAAAGTCTCAAAAAAAAAAAAAAAAAAAAGACAAACACCTGGACTTACAAGGGCATGATTAAAGATGGATTGTAGAGAAGTACCTCTGAGGGCATTGTAGACAAATTTTGGTGGAGAGAGAGCACAGAGGCTCTTGAGTGGTCCTAAAAGTAGGAGGAATTCAGATCCGAACAATGGCAGTCTTACCAAAAACTGAGAAGAAAGTACAGATACAAAGGACATACTTCATGTCTTCTGTGTCGAGAGCAAAAGAAAATAGAGTCCACTTCATAATAAACTCTTTGAAGTTATTTTCTATTAACTGTGATACCTACTCAAAGGATCAGGGAACTCAATAAATAAAATATGAAATGCAGCTGCTTTTAACACTTTGAAAATTTAATGTTAACTTTTTTACTAACATGGAACTATAATACACAAATGTGGGTTAATTTAATTTGGAATGAATAATATTATTTGTCTCCCTCATGCCTCCCTAGAGGCGCAAAATCCATGATGTCAGGCATTGGAGGAATGAAGCAAGCACCATTTTTTCCTCTGGCTGGGAGGGGAAAAATGAGAAAAGTGATGTTAATGTTTTTGGAATAAAAGGCAGTTCACATTGAAATAATCAAAAAATAAAATAATTCTTTTAAAATAAGAATGCCATGAATAAAATAAGAAAAAAGAGAAAAAGCATATCGTGGAAAAAACTGTATGTCAATCTCAAAAGTACACCAAAAAAGTTGCATGATATTTTTGTTAAATAAAAAGACAGACTTGAATGCAAAACATTCTAACTACGGTCTATTACCTACCCAAGCTTATCCTTCTCTTCAACTTGGTGGATGCTTTTGGTCAGTTTTAGTTATCCATGTCAGAGTGTTCACTCAAATGGAAAATTTTGTGCAAGAGACCTGGGGAAAGAAAAAAAGATTTATTCCTGTGTCAAACAAGAAGGGCTCTTCTAAGGAAATTAGATTTTATTAGAAGGTAGAATATTATTCCTGTTGGAATGTATATTTTCCATAAATCTCTAAAATTTTGCATATGCAAGAAGAAAAAGGAAATACACACAGGTGGGACAAAATAAATTATACTGAATTCTGTGTCCCAGATATCTTACATTTTATCCTCTCCATGGTCTTATTAGTCTTCTCGTTTTACAGGTGATAAAATTGAGGATGAAAGAAGTTAAATAACATGCACAAGATCAAACTCCAAATACTACCTTTAAGACTCTACATTTATAATAATTTCATTCTACTGTCACCTTGGATATTACACTCCTAATAAATGCTACATTAAAGTATTAATATTTTATGTTTAATGTTTAGGATGTATTTCCTGAGGGCTGTAACATGTCATGGTTTTCTTGATTAAAAAAACAGTTATGACATTATGAAAATACTCAACAATATAGCTGTACACTTCAGAGTGATTACAAAAGGGGGAAATATTGAAACATTAGCATCATAGAAGACAGTTCATTCTCTACCTACATCTGTATTTTGCTTGTGCACAGTTTTCTTTTTTTAATACTGTTTCATGTTTATGAAAAAATAAAATGCAAATAAATTCCCAGATGGTCATTGATATTTGCAAGTCTCTAGATATTCATCATACTTTAAACGTTAGTAAGATAATTAGTTTTGAAAATATAAATGGCAGGCTGAAAATTATTGTAATATACATATTATAGGCCAAGTGAGAATTACTGCTCAACTGTTTAATGACTAATCTGGCTTTATTTTGGTGGATATATAAAGCCTGCATGTATATAGATTCAACAATAATTTAAGATTTAAATGACATTTCAAGGACTTACAGTAGTTAAAAATACAGACATTTTATATTATTTTAAAATCAGTGTAATTTTTTATATAATTGTATTTTGGAATTATTTTAAAATGACATAAAGATTGTGGAAAAGTTGCACTTACAAAAATATCGCAATGGAACTTTCACATAGCCGTCACCCATAGTCCCCGGTTGATGATATTTTACTACCTTTGCTCAATTCCCACATTTTCACTCACTGCATATAAATTTTAAGAATTAAGAAGAGTCTGAGACTGTATCCTGCTTGGAAGCTAACAAGTTACCTTGTCAGTCTCAGAGATGCTGGCAGAAGTCAAGAGATTTTTGGATCAGATATTTTATTATTACTCATTAAGACTTGACTACTCAAGACACAGCAGGCAGCACTAGCTTCATGGTCCCATTGGTTCCTATTGCCCAATACAATAGGGATGGAGATGGGGATGGTGAAAAGGCAGGTCCCAATGGATGATGCACACACATTTATTACATCTGAGTAATTGCAAACATAAAAGCCTCTGTCTTATAAGGGGGCTGCAACGATACCTGTCCAACCTTTACCCCGGAGGGAAACATTAACTTTATTCTGGTCATACAGCAGAACTTCCCTCTGCCCAGTGGAAGGAGACATTAACTCTATCTTCCACAGCTATTTGCTATACAAATATCCTTGCAAAGATAACATGGGATTAAATATGTAGAAATGCAAAGACCCATGGAGAATTATCTCCCAACAGTGAATACCTATTATTATTATTCCCTTTTCGAACCATGGAAAATAGTTCCAGACATGATGTCCTATCAGTCTTTAATACTACAGGGCGTAATTTACAAATAAGACATTCTCCGATATGCACAACCATGCAAAACTGGAAATCAACCTTAATACAATATCACCATGAAACCCACAGATTTCATTCAAATTGTGCTGGCAGTCCAATAATACCTCTTTTTCATTGTCCAAGGTCTAATCTAGGATCATGCATTTAATTTTCATGTCTCTTCATGCTTCTTCAATCTAGAAGACTTTCCCAGTCACACTGTTGCATGACCTATACTCTTTTAAGGGAGGTAAGGCTTTCCACCTGGTGGATTTCCCTCAGTCTGGTTCTGTTGAATGTTTCCTCATATATAGAATCAGTTCATGACTTTCGGGGAGGAATACCATAGGCTGAGGCTATGTCTTCCAGGGCCTCACATCATGAGAACAGGACACCTTCCTATCCCCCACTGAAGGTGTACTTCTGATCAGCTGGCAAAGTTTCAAAATTGTCTGGAAATTTTCTTTACTGAAAAGTCATGGTTTTTGCTTATGGAACTTTTAAATATTTGGGAGAAATTACTGTGACTGTACCTTAATATTTTATCATCAAACTTCCACCCACCAATTTTACAATATTGATGCTCCCTGCCTGAATCAACATCCACGTAGTAATGGTATATTTTCTGTTCCTCTCTTTCTTCCTGTATGTCTTGTGATTCTAACATAAAGATGACATTTCCATTTATCCCATACAATTATTAATTAGTGTATTTATATCTGTATGGAGTAATGAATTATAATTTTACCCAGTGTGATATGAGCCATCACTATGGATATTTTTGATGCACAAATTTCCTTAGATTTTGTAAGAGTTCTGTCAAACTTATTTTCCTCTCCTTTTGACATGTCTCTATACTTCTTTGAGAACTTTATTTTTTTATCACAAATATATGTTGCAGTTTCATCTTGTACTTTCTCTGCTTGAAATCAGCCATTCTTTAAGGAGCCTTGGTTCCTTTTAGTAGAGGATGGTATTTAACGGCCAAGATCCATGTACTTCGTGTCCTCATTGCTATAGAGGTATCACAGAACCTAGGCCCTCTAGGTGACAAAGCTAAATAAATATTTCATATATGTATAATATTATGAATATAACTTATATTATTTCGTATATGAAGGTCAAACAATTAAGTTCGTGAACTCATCCTAAAAAACAAGTGCTATACACCTCATTGCTGAATATCACTATGGTCACCTTCAAAGTACTTCCCTAGGGAAACTATGCACCAACGCCAGCCCCTAGTCCACCCCTAAAAGCAATTTTGGAACTTTTTTTCTGGAATGGCCATCAGACCTGTCATTATATTATTCTTCATGTCCTGGACGTCATCAAAATGTCTTCCTTTTAATATGTCCTTTATCTTTGTCTAAAGAAAAAAGTAATTGGGGGCCAGATCAGGTGAGTAGGGTGGGAGTTCCAATATAGTTGTTTACTGGCTAAAGAATCCCTCACAGACAGTGCTGTGTGACCTGGTGCATTGTTATGATGCAAGAGCCATGAATTGTGGCAAAAAGTTCAGGTCTTATAACTTTTTCACGCAGCCTTTTCAGCATTTCCAAATAATAAACTTGGTTAACTGTTTGTCCAGTTGGCACAAATTCGTAATGAATAACCTCTCTGATATCAAAAAAGTTTAACAACATTATTGCAACAAGTTTGCAAACTTAATTGTCAGACCTTGTACGTGTAATATAATAAAATATATAATATATATACATATACACATTTATTTCCAAACATAAATCGATGGGGCCCGACTCACAAAAATACCACTAAGTCAAAGTTAATACCTTTTCCCTTTTCATATTTCTAAATGCCATCTCTAATAGTGAGAACCCTGACTCCTAATATCTCAGTATATTAACTTAATTGCTCAATCCCCCTAGATACATACTCAAACACCTGACTGCCAGTCACTTTCTCAACTATTTTCCACACAGCAGTCTCATTGGCTTCACTGCCTGCTGCACCATCAACTCTTAGGTATTCCAATTTTTCATCATCACCAGATCCTTTGCAATCTCTTCTTCTATGCTGGTCACTTGGCCCCTCCCAGGGGAGAGAAATGGAAGAAAGGAGGAAATTGATTTTAATTGCCATTTTTAAATTTTGTCTTTTTTTTTACATTTGACCAGATAAATTTTTGTAGTTAGACAAATGGCATTTGCACAATAGCCTAGACTCAATAACATTTTGGGAAGATGCCGTGCTGTCCTGCATTGCCTAGGATTGTTTTAATAGGATTGTGTCCAGATTTTAGTATTAAAACATAATTTTTTGAACTGTGGCTGATGCCTAACTATTTCAGTTTTCCAGTTTTGTTACATTAGGGATGACATTCTACTAAATCAATGAAATGCTGTTCAATATAGTCCCAGTGGTGTGGACTTTCTGAAAAAAAGCAGAAACCAGTGGCTTATCCAAAATAGTGTCTTTGAACCATGACAGGACATCATATACCTTCAGCAGAACTGGGGAGATATTTGGGTCCCAAGAGTTGTAGAGAAAACTCTGAGTAACTTACATGCTACCAAAAAAAAAAAAAAAAGAAAAGAAAAGAAAAGAAAGAAAAAGAAATGTTGGAAGTGTCTTGCTAGCTCTTCAGGATTCCAATATGATTTTCTAAAGTTAAGTACACTAAAAAGGAACACTGCATCACTTCTAAAATGAATGTGAATCTTTTATCAAAGCTAATTCAACATAAATCCGAAGCCTTAAAAAAGGCAAGTATTCATATAACACTGTGGTATATACAAGTGTTAATAGAGCACTAGTGAAATGCTTTGTGATTCAAATAGTCTTTTAAGGAATTTAGGCAAGCCTATGCTACATTTTGAGTAAAGAAAAGCCAAAGTAAAGTTTAAAGACAAAGATAAAATCGGAGGAAATTCATAAATTATTAGAATTGTTGCCCTAAGGAAAGCTTTTGGAATGAACATAGGTAGTGAATATAGCTGGAGTGAGGTTCTAAACCTCTGTGTTTAGAGAATGTTTCTGAACCAACAAATGTGTACGGACATAGAATGACCTTATAGTGAAATGACACTGATAAATATGAGGTGCTCAAAAAATGTTAGCTATTATTATTTAATGATCTCAACATTAAAAATGTGGTTTTTGAGAGAGGAGCTGTTCCTTTTCTCTACTGCATAATAGATCTGGGTTATTCACTGATTTGAAAACATGTAACATTCTTCAATCAATCAAAGCTATATTAGAAACCAAGATTCTGGCATATATGTCAAGGCTAAAGTTCAAATAAGAAACTCATGCAAAAAATTACATATACAAACATAATTATATATACATATATAACATATATATGTTAGTTTTTATATAATTAAGTAAATACCTTAACTTTTTCTACTCTTTTAGTGAATTGTCATTCAAATAAAATTAAAAATTATAACATAAGTAAGTCATCGCTTTAGATATTCATCTTGGAAAATACTTAAAGAGAGCATAAGCAGATTTGCAGATCACCTAACCAGAAGGCTGTAATTACTTCTGTGTATTTTAACCTAAGTGTTTCTCAAATAAGATGTGAGTCAGCATGGGAATTGGGACTTCTACTAGCTCGGTTCATAGCCTCCCCTATCCTGCCGGCACTCTTCTCTTATATTTTCTTCTCTGACTATTTTGACCATGTGGCTCATTCCACCGTCACCCACTTTTTCTTTTTCCACCGTAACCTGCTTTACCATTTTCGCTTTTGTATTTATTTATGTTTCTCATCAAAGAACTTGTCATTTTTCAAGTGATTTACTTAAGAAATGTTTCATTGCTTTATACACATCTGATTTGGTCCTTCCGGTATACATAATTTTTTTCCCTGTATGTGTGGTTTTCGATCAGAGGATTCAGTCTTTACAGGAAGAAACCTCTGATCGATTGATTTATTGGAGTAAAGTAGAACCCAAAACATAATGGTAAGCATTGATGGTTGATATGATTTTATTTCACAGAAAGAATCAAAACTTAATAGATGAAGAAAATTCTCTTGAAAAATCTGAAGGGTCATTACACACAGAATAATAATTAGTTTGTATCCCTGTCTTTCTTGGTTATGATGAGTTAATTTATTTGTAGACTGATACTAGAAATCATAGAATGTGTGAGAGTGGTATTAAATATAGGAATGTTCCCAGAAAAATTATGAAATATGTTCTGGATTTCTTAAATATAAGGCAAGTATGCTTCTGCACGAAAACTTGAAATTTGGCTAAGGAGGCAAAAGGATGAGTTAGGGAGTCAGGTCCATGTCTAGATTCTGCAGAACTACAAAAAGGCTGCTGCTAAATTTGGTCTAGCATGCCAAAAACTTCCTTCAATCATACAGCCAACATCAGTATAGGATTGAGGTGGGCTGTGGCTGTCAAATTGACTTTGTGGCAGTATATGCTGGGTAGAAACAAACTGTAGAAAAACTGATTTCTTGGCTACATGCTGTAATGATTTTCCTCATCAGTATCACTGTCACTTTTTATTGCTTTCCCTGAGAAAAACAGTTTCAGCTTTTGAATGGTTTCGGAAGGTTGGCCTATCAAAATAAAATAAGGGATAAAACAACCTAACAGTGGTTAATTAATATTGAAAAGACCCCATTTAAATTATTTAATCACATGTGATTATTATTAGAATTCAGACTTAAGTGATAGATTAGAATGGAGTTAGGAAAATGTTCTTTGTTTATTAAGGAGATTAGACATATAAAAATAAAAAATAAGAAATTCTCCGAAATGAACATATGCCTAAATAATAAAACTCCTCCTTTGTTTGCTTTTATCTAGTTGTCCAAGGATTTCTATAAAATTATCCAAATTACAATAAAGCAATGTTTGAAGGACACTTTGGATGTTAATTCCAATATATTAATATTTTTTCAAATGTAATTAGTGTTAGTTATACAATTATTATTGTTCCTATGATGTATTAGTATTCCTACACTCATTTTTCGCCAAATTCTAAAAGGCGCAAAGTTTGATTCGTAGTACTGCAAACCTTTAAAATAACATATGTGAATTCATATCAGATGGGTTCATATTCTCTCTCTTAACTACTAGATACTGAAAGCAAATTATTTAATCTTCTTGTCTAATAACTTAATATTTTTGAGGCCTAATTTTGCTCTCTGTTAAATTTGACAAGATTAAATGAGTTCCTGTCTGCAGTATATTAAGCACATTTAAAATCATCAATAATTTGGAGTTGTCATAAATGTCATCACCATCATCATCATATATTAATATCTTTCTAAATATTCTCAAAGAGACACATGACATCTTAGCAAAAACAAAACAAAAATAAAACTGTTTGCAAACTTATTTCTACTGGAATGAGTTAAATTTTGATGTTAACATATTGTATTAACCTACATCTATTCTGCATTGTCAAATATGTATGCAATTGATCTTCATTTCCTGACCTAAGATGCTCTAGAGTAACCACGTTCATCAATAAAAAGCTATTATACAAGACAAGAATCGTGGGTGTAAAGTCTCAAAATAGTTTGTATATTATGTTTGCATCCATCAAGATGAAAGTGGAAAACTGCAAAACACATTTTATTACCTGACAAGCAACATGAAGTGCCTACCACTACTGTATATAAAAATCATATTTTATTAACACAGGTTAACAGAAGAGAGCAACATTTGTGGTACAGCATGAATTTGTAAGTGTGTAGTTCCTCTTTGTGCATATATCCATTATTTTAATTTAAAACTTTTAGACACTATGGGAAATCTACTGTATTTGATTTTAAATGATTTATAAGCATTCATTAATGCAGAAAACACATATTGAGAAGCAGCTATATATCCAGTAAGTAATTAGATCCTGGGTAACCTTAAGAAACTATACATGATCCCTGATCTCCAAAAGTTCACAAGCTAAGGAGAAAGGTTACTATCAGAATAACAACATTGGTGGTAGGGAAATCAAATCCATATCCTATTTAATGCAATTATACTCATGGGCCAAAAAATCCCCTCTGCAGCTGTTTATGTGTCTGAGTGTATCTGTTGGGAGTGGAGTAGTGGTGGCAACTAGGTTTTGGAGGAAGAAAACTTCAAAAAGTAGGTGTCACAATGAAAAATATATTCACAAATACGTATACATAGGTGTTTTAGAAAGGACTTTAGAAACCATACAGTTCTGCAGAGGCTGAATATAGAGAAATGACCAGCAATGAAAGTGGAAAATTCTTTAATTCCAACCGAGGCTGTTTGGACTTTATTTTTCAGTTGTGTAAAGTGATAAAAGATTTCTGAAAATGTATTCGTTGATTCAATTATTCATCCATTCATTCATTTATACTTAGTGATTCAAAAACTATTTCCTGAACACCTAATAAGTTCCAGGCACTGTATAAATGCTGAGAATGCAATATTAAGCAAACACACGTACATTTGTGCTCTTGTAGAGTGTACAATTCAATGGAGGTATCAGATATAAATTAAATAATCTTATAAATGTAATACATATAAATGTATAATTTAAAAAGAGATAAGTACTCTGAAGGAAAGGAAGAAAGTTCTGTGACAGCATATATTAGAAGAGATAAATGTTGGAAGCAGTCAGGGAAGGTTTCTTGAAGAAGTGAGCATTAAATTTAGACTTTAAAATAATGAAGATTTACCCAGGAAAAGGGTGTGACGGTGGGTGGAAACGTTTTGTTGTTGTTGTTGTTATGTTTGTTTTTTAAGAATACTTTTTGTTGGGTTTAGAGTCTTAGGTTGGCAGTTATTTTCTTTCAGCTTTTAAAAATATTTCTTTTTTTATCCCATGCATTTTCATTGTTTCTTGAGAAGTTAGCTGTCAGTCTTTTTTTTTTCCTCTGCAGATAATATGTCTTTTTCCTCTGACTGCATTTAAAACTTTGTTTACATGTTTTAGCAGCTTTATTGTAACATTTCTAAATAAGGTTTTCCTTTTACCAAAATTTCAGTTTGTAATAATTCTTGATTTTGTAATATGCTGTCATTTGTGGTACTGAAAACTCTGGGCTATCATCTCTTTAAATATTGCTTTTTTTCTTATTTTCTCTTGTGTTTTTGAGGATTCGGATTATCATAGATTTTATTTCCTATATCTCTCTCACTTTTCTCTGTTTTTCTAACTTTTGCCCTTCTGTTCTTTGTCTTGCATACTTATTTCTTAACTGCTTTCCAGTTTTCATATTATCTTTTGTGTTGTATCTAATCTATGTTAAACCCATTTATTACATCCATAAATTCACCTATAAATTTTTCAAATCTAGCATTTTCATTAAATGTCTTAATAGTTTCCATTTAAATAGTTTCCATTTAATTATCTGGCTTGACTTTCATTTTTCTAACATACCTAATACATTTTTGGAATCCCATCTGATAACTCCATTCTCTGTCTATTCTTCCTTTTGGTATCAATTATGATATCTTGTCTCTTTGTATACCTGTTTATTTGTGATTATGTGCTGACAGTAATATTAGGGAGATAAATTGAGGCAAGATATTATCTTCTTTATATGTCAATAAAATGTCAGAAGTGGTAAAAAACAAAAACAAATAAACAAAAAGATATTATCTCCTCGAATGTTTTTGTGTGATTGTAAAGTAGTTAGGATTACTTGCAATCCAAGGTCACCTATATACAATCAGGGCTTAAATTATTTTGAAGCTAGGCACCAGTCTTTATGATGTATTATTTGTGAATTGACAAAAATCTTTTTTTAACTCCCAAGTCCTTTACTGCATGGACATTCAGAATGCCTTTCCACTGTCATGGTCTGCCATACATCATTGTGTGGAATCAAGTAACTCTCGCCTCACAGCATTAATATTTTGAAATCTGTTGCCTATTTCTTATTGTGTTATTTTGCTTTCTTATTATTGAGTTTCTATCATTCTTCATATGTTCTGAATACAAGTTTGTATGAGATATTTATTTTTTTATATATTTCCTCCCAGTATATGACTTGTTTTCATTCTCTTATTAGATCTTTGAAACAGCAGAAATTTTTAATTTTGACAAAGCTCAATATATCAATTTATTCTTGTATGGATTGTGCTTCTAGTGCTATAGCTAATAAATATTTGCCTTCACAAAAGTAACAAAGGTTTTTACTGATATTTTCTTCTAGAAATTTTATAGCATAGCTCTTACATTTAAGCCACGACACATTTTTAGTTTCAGTGTATAGTATGAGGTATATTCTGGAGTTTATTCACTTTTTTATATGGATATCCAGTTGTTGCAGCACCATTTATCAAAAGTGCTTATGTACTTTGGTCAACAATGATCTATTTGTATCTGTGTAGGTGTATGTTGACTTATCATTATGTTCTATTGATCCATTTAACATTACCACATTATCTTGATTAGAATAGGTTTATAATAAATCTGAAAGTCAGAGAGTATACATCTTCTAAATTTACTCTTTTTTTAAAAACAGTATTCTACTTGGGTATTCTAACTCTTTTGAATGACCATATAAATTTTAGAATCAGTTTGTTACTTTTTACAAGATAATTTTATAATAATTTGTCATTGTAAACTTCTTTCACATATTTTATTAAATTTATTCCTAAGTACTCCATATTTCTTGATGATATTGTAAAGAATATTTTAAAATGTTCAGTTTTTGATTGTTCATTGCTAGTATATAGAAATACATAATTTTTAAAATATTGATATTGCATCTTGGAAGCTTACTAAATTTGCTTGTTAAATTTATTAATTACAGTAACTTTTTGTAGATCCTATTGGATTTTCTATATAGTTGACCATGTACTCTGCAAATGATGCTAGTTTTACTTCTTCCCTTCCTATCTGAATGAATTTTGTTTCTTTCTTAGTTCACTGAATGGAACTTCTAATGCAATGTTGAATAGAAGTGGTGAGTATTGATATTCTTGTATTCCTGATCTTAGAGGGGGATATTTCTGCAGTTCACCATTAAGTATGATGTGAGCTGTAGATTTTTCCCGGATGCACATACCAGGCTGAGAATTTCCCCTCTATTCCTAAATGGCTGAAAAGTTTTATAGGAAATGATGTTGGATTTTGTGAAACAGTGATAATGTTTTTACCTTTACTGATGTTCATACGGATAGCTTCTCTCTCTCTCTCTCTCTCTCTCTCTCTCTCTCTCTCTCTCTCTCTGCCTAGTTCCACCTAGATTATTCCTCCCTGTCCTGCAACTTGGAAATTCCCCATGGCAATAAATTTAAGCAATGGTAAGGCTACCTCTATTTCCCGTCTCTCATGAATCATTGTATTTCAATGCCTCACGTCCAATGTCTTGATACATTGATTTCCTAATTTTATGTTTGCTTTGTTTCTTTTATTTTGTGGTCATTTTTGGTGGGAAGGTAAGTCAAGGCCTTGTTATTTCATTGTGGTTGTGTGCAGAAGCCTCTCAATTCCTAGATTTGTTGAGATAAAACTATAAAGTTATAGCAGATCTGGCATTGCAAAGCCTGATTTAGCAATAAGAGCTCCATATCCTGAAAGTATAAAGTATTATCACATATAAAGTAGCTTAAAATAATATGATTTGGAGTTTAAGACAGTTTTGAAATTAAAATAAAAAACTCCAAATAGATTATAAAACACTGAAATAACTTTTTGCGGTTATAGAGACAAGACTAGTTATTTTTTAAAGCATGTCTTACTGTTGCAAGACTGGGTTGCAGTCTTACTGGGTTCTCCATCAAGGAGACTCTGGAATTCAGCTTATAAGATGTTTATTAAGATTACCCTTGGAATCAAGATGTTTAGAGATGTTGGATCAGGATTGAGCAGAGAGAGAAGTTGAGCTGCAAAAGAAGCCTCATTAAATCATTTGCTATCCTTACTGAGAGCTCAAGAACTAAAGTGATCCATCACAGTTGTCCTGCTTTATGGTGAAACGGCAGCTGAGGGACCCTGCATGGGAGATAGCTGACCGAAGTCTGTAGATGGCCCTCCTTGCAGCAGGGGCAAACAGTCCTTCCTGAAGGGGGATCTGTGATCTGCTTCACCATGTGCCATTACAGTGATATAAACAATGGAGGAATAAATGAATGAGTGACATATATAAATTCCCTAGTGTCTTAGATGACACGAATATATTCTAGTGTATTTGTCAAGTAAAATAACATCAAGTATTTCCAATTTACTTATTTTTATTAGACTGAGTAAAAGCTATAAAACACCAAGGAAGATAATAATAAACTATTTAATAGAAAAATGTTATTTGTCAGGCACTTTTTGAAATAAAAACATTCATAATTCTCAGTACTCTTTCAGAAAGTAGACCTTGGCATAACTTTAAAAAAAAAAATGTTTTATGGTTAAGGTTGTATGTTTCTGATTCATACCACCAAAGAATATTTCCAAGAAACTCTACAATTGCACTCTGAAATTCACTTGGCTATTGATTGACTAATCAAGACTCTTATTGAATATAAGTCAAATTTTATCTATATACTCACTAGCAACCTTCATAAATCAAACAACAAACTGTTCCAGAAATTCTAAAGCACACCCATGCTTTAACACACATACATACACACACACACACACACGCACACATACACATATACACACCCCCAAACACACCACTTCAGCTGTCAATAACTGCCTTATATTCCTATGTCAGTGCACCTTCAGTTATGCATTGAAGTAATACCAGCAAATTCCTTGAATGTGAAAAAGTGACACAGTCAAGCGATATAAATGTCAATCCTCTAACTGTTCACTAGATAAGTAGCCCAGTGTCCAATAGAGCAGACATGAGCCATAAACTTCCAGACAGTGAATAACACTGATCTATCTATCCGGGACTTCTCTGGAGCCTTTTTTTTTTTTCCTTTGGGAAATTAGCCTTATTTTGTAATTTGCTAGATCCTAAAAATATTATAAATTAATAAATCTGATATATTATTGGCAAAACCAAATTCAATATCTTGTGCATGATTGTCTGTGAAGACTTAAATCTTAATATTTTGCATTTAAAATTCTGTTGTTTGCTTAGGTATTTAAATCTTCCCACATAATTCTTTAGTCACTATCAAAATAATATTTGCTTGATAAAAGAGTATGTTATATTTTACATAATTTTTAACACTATCTGTTTTTAGAAGGTAAAAGTGTCAGCTTTTACAGGTGGACTAATTACTAGGATTGCTAATTACATAAGTTTTAGTGATAGTAGAAGTATTTAACCTCTAAGTCTTGACTCACAGTTCTTTTCCCTAAGATCTAAACAGATAGAAATTCACCAGTGTATTATTGTTTTGTCTTTTTAAATGCTTTGTTTTAAAAATAATTTCAACCTCCAAAAAATTGAAGAGGAATACAATAAAAATCAGTGTGTTCTTTAATTAAATTTATCAAATTGTTAACATTTTATCACATTACCTCATTATTCTCTCTTATTACTTGTGACTGTTTTGCACACACATAAAACACACACACACACACACACACACACACACACACACACTCCCACAGTATTTCTTTCCTATTTAAAAATAAGTTGCAAACATAATTCAAATTCAAATATGTCTGCATGTAACCATTAAGAACAAATGCATTCACCCATATAATGAAAATGTCATCATCATATCCAATAAATAAAGTAGATAAAATAAATAATATTTAATAGGTACAGCCCACATAAAAATTTTCCAACTGTTTCGTTAATGTCTCTTTGGGTTTTTTCATCCATAATCCAACCAAGCATCACTCACTGCATGTAATTTCCTCATTTCCTACATACCTGGTTTTCCCTTATAGTGTGATGAATGGTGGCTCCAAAAACACATGTTCACGTCCTAGAACCTGTGCACGTGACCTCATTTGGAATAAAGGGTCTTTTCAGATGTAGCTAAATTAAGGATTTAGAGAAGAGATCATCTTGAATTTTCCAAGGGGTTCCTAAATCCAATGACAAGTGTTCTTATAAAAGACAGAAGAGAGGTCAAGACATGTGAACTGGAGGCCATGTAAAGATAGTAGTGAAGATTGGAGTGATACAGCCACCAAAAGAAAAAAAAAAGTGAAGCCACCAGAGACTGTAGGCAGCAAGAGGAAGGATTATTTCTTAGAGCCTGCAAAGGGAGGATGGCTGTGATGACACCTTGATTTTAGACTTCTGGCAGAACTGTGAGAGAATAAATAACGTTGTTTCAAACCACTAAATTTATGGTAATTTGTTAGGGCAGGCCTAGGAAACTTTTTAAATTTTAATACTAAATTTCATGGTATTGACTTTATTTTCAAACCCATAACTGTTATCTAGTAGAAGATATAAAGTCTACATTTATTATTTTCTCATGATTAGAGGTGATTTTTATTCTCTTAATGTTTGAGATAAGACTTTTTGGTAAGACTATTGTATAAGCTGTGCTGTGTATTATTACATCACAACAGGAGCAATATAATGTAAGCTTATTATACTATTCATGTGCTAAGTTTTTCATACACTTTTATTTTGGAATAATTTAGATTTATAGAAAAGTCACAAAGACAGTACAGTGATTATCACACAACCTTCAACTTCATTAATATCACAGAGATGAAGAATATATGATATCAATATTTCTTATCATTAGTGATATTAATGTTGATTGCTTAGTTAAGGTGATATCTGGAGATTTTCTCCACTTTAAAGTTACTATTTTTCCCATTCCATATTCTATTCTTTGAAAGAGAGTCATTAAGTCCAGCCCATGCTTAGGGGAGGGGAATTGGTCTCTACCTCCTAGAAGAGGCATTTTCTGTCTGTCTAGCTATTTAATCATTTGAAATTCTTAAATACAAATCATCCTTTTTTCCTCACTTTTAAATTTTTTGAATCATGTATTTTTGTCAGTATGGATACATGGATAGTTATTTTGATGTTTTTGTTATAATCCATTATTATTATTGTTATTATTATTATTATTATCATTATTATTTCCTCAGCTTATCCCAGCTTTGACTATTGGGACTTGTTTCAGGTTGGCTCCTATGTCCCCTACCATGTCCCTGTTCTTCTGGTTTTCATCATTTCCTTAGTTTCTGGCACTGTAAGATGCTCCAGACTCCTTTGTCTTTTCTCAGCTGGAGTTCTAGAATCAGCCATTTCTCCAAGAAACCTTGGTTTCTTTTATTAAAGAATAACATACAGAAACCAGTATGCAGACACTGGATGTACTTTTTATTATACATGTGTATATATATTTCCGCATCTATCTGAAAAATAAGAATACACATGTAAACATCGAAATGAGTTTATACTGATATTTGCATTCTAATTGCACCAAAGCATCCATTCTAGTTTCCTCACCTGTTTATTTGTACATTTTTACCTACTCATTTGCAAACTAGTACTCTAAGATTGTGAAACTTGACTTTGGTATGTTTAATTTGTTCAACCCTACTATACATGTAAAATGATTTCAGAATTTCTAATCTGGATCTGTGTGTGTATGTGTGTCTGTGCGAATTTGCACTTTATAGTACAGTGTTTATGTGCATTTTATTTTGTCAATAGCCTTATAAAATCCAGTAAAAACATTGTTTTCCATAAGCCAGTGATAGTGTGGTTGCCCTTGGGAAGCAGATAAACACCGCATCCCAGCCTCAAATGGTTCCAATGTTGAGATTGATGACACCACACATGTACCAAATGGTTATGAAGAGATTTATTATTCTCATAATGAGGCTTTCTGGGGACAGCAGGGCTAATATCCAAGCAGGTCTAAAAATTGCTTAAGAGACTAAGGAGCGACAACTAAGTATGTGTGTGAGTGTGTGCACGTGTGTGTGTTTAGGGTGGGGCTAGGCTGAGGATGTCGATATGATTACAGGCTGGAGCTTACATAGTTTAAACTTTCCATTGTTTCCAAGAGAGGAAAAATGTGGGATTTCTTATCATTTGTGTGGATGTGGGATAAGACGGGAAGACAGGGTGGAAGGCTTGAAAGGGGTGAGAAATCTAACATAAAAAATGGATTCAGTCTTTATTTACAGACATCTCCTTTTTCCCTATTTCCTATATCGAGATCATATCATACATGTGTAGTCGAGTTGGATTCTATCCAAGATCCCTCAGCATCTTGGCTAACTCTTTAATTTGTTTACATATATTATAGTATATTCTTTATTGATTTTTCTATCATTTTACTTTTAATCTATATCATATATAAAGAAGGTTACATGTAGACAGCATTACAGTTTAGTCTTACTTTTTATTCAATTAGAAATGTCTGCCTTCTGTTTTGTTTAGATAATTTTTGTCATTAAATATATATCATATAAAATATAACATTTTAAACATTTTAAATGTATGATACAGTTGCATTAATTACTGTGATATTGTAATTTATAATAAGAAATATATATTTGGACTTTGTTCCCTTTCCTGGCCCAGAGCTCCTAAAACACTTGGAATTTCTTAAATGTTGAGAGCAATAAAGGTGTCTTTTATTATGTTAATGAGGTGAATTTTGGAAGCCCCCTAGGTAACCTAAGGAAGGAGGCTGGTTGCCAAGAGAACCAATCAAGTGATTAGACAATTGGAATTTTCAGTCCCACCCTCTGACTTCCAAGTAGGGGAGAAGGATTAGAGATTGAGTTGAATCACCGATGGCCAATGATTTATTCGGCCATGCCTAAATAATGAAACCTCCATAAAAACTCAAAAAGACAGAGTTCAGAGAGCTTCCAAGTTAAACACATGGAAACTCAGGGAGAATAACATAGTTGGAGAGGGCATAAACCTTCTCACCCTTTCTATAGATTGCTTTAGTTAGCAAGCATATTTTAACAATATTAATTTTTCTAATCCATGAGCATGGGTCTCTTTCCACTTATTTGTGTCTTCCTTTTATTGTGTCACTTTCTTTTATTAATGTCTTATAGTTTTCAGTAGAGGTCACTGAACTCCTTGGTTAACTTTATTAAATATTTTGGTTTTGATGCTATTATAAATTGAATTGTTTTCTTTTTTCCTCTTTCTGATAGTTTGTCATTAGTATATAGAAAGGCAATTGATTTTTGTATATTAATTTAGTATCCGGTGACTTTACTGAATTCATTTATTAGTTGTAACAGATTTTTGGTGGAGTCATTATGGTTTTCTGTATATAAGATCCTGTCATCAGCAAACAAAGATAATGTTACTTCTTCCTTTATGATTTGGATACATTTTATTTCTTTTTCTTGCCTAATTACTCAGTCTGGGACATCTAGTACTATGATGAATAGAAATGGCAAGAGTGGGCGACTTTATCTTGTTCCTGATCTTAGAGGAAGAGCTTTCAGCTTTTCATCATTGAGTATGATGTCAATAGTGGACTTGTCATATATGGTCTTTATGATGTTGAGGTATGTTCCCTCTATACCCACTTTGTTGACAGTTTGTATCATAAATGGGGGTTTAATTTTGTCAAATGCCTTTTTTGCATTTATTGAGATGATCATATGATTTTTATCTTTCATTTGTTAAGGTGGTATATCACATTGATTGATTTGTGGATGTTGAATCATCTTTGCACTCCTGGAATAATTGCACTTGGTCATGGTATATGATCCTTTTAGTGTATTATTGTATTCAGTTTGCTAATATTTTATTGAATTGTTTTGCATCTATGTTCATCAGGGATATTGGTGCATATAGATAGATAGATAGATAGATAGATAGATAGATAGATAGATAGATAGAGATATATATCTATATAGAGATAGATAGATAGATTTTTTCTTTTGTCCTTGTAAAATGAGTTTGTAAGTGTTTCCTCCTCTTTTATTTTTGGAAGAGTTTGGGAAGGATTTTTACTAATTCTTTTTTTCTCTATTTCTGAGGGACAGCTTTGCCCAGTGAAGTATTCTTCTTGTTTAGGGGTAGTTTCTGAATCCTGCAAAACCAGGCCAGTTTCTGAGAGCCTTCTGTTTGCTCTCCATTGGGTGGTGCTGAATACTCAAATTTGTGTGCTTTCTTCCAATCTTGCAGAGGTAGTCTGGTTTTCCATGTGCTCTCACTAGCCATCTGCACTGGTGTGCAGTCACTGCCCTCAGGTGAATGAACAGGGAGACAGTCATGTTGTGGGAATGTGTGGGGGTGAGATGCAGAGAGGATTGGGGGTGCCCATGCTACAGTTGGGAGGATCCACAACAAAGCATCCCAGTGCCTCATGGGTTGGCTTTCTGATGGAGTACATCAAACAATCAGTAGAATCTGAGTCCCTTTGATGTCCTCAGAGAGCCATGGATGCTATCCTTCCATCTCCTCCCCACCACCAATTACACAGCACACCTTAGTATTCTGAATGGAGTGAAAAAGGAATGAACAACTGGGGAAACCAGGTGCTGACTAACAAGCTCTCACTTTCCACTGGCAAGCTCTCACTCGCCAGCCAAGAAGGTCTTTCTTGGCACTGAGCTATGCTGCCTTGGGGGAGGAATGACATAGGTAAAGTGAAACCATTCCTTTTACCCAACATGTCTGAGTCAGGTTTCTCTGTGCCCCAAGAGTGTGCTGTAACATTGCCACCCCCAGACTCCTAGACTTCCACAAAGGTCAGACTCTCATCCATGGGTGATTGTCAAAATTGGTGTTATTTGGGAGGAAGATGGTGAAAACTCCTAGCCATTTTGTTGATGTCACTCTCTCTTTACATTTTGAAATCATGGTATTTGTGAATTATGGTATATTGCCTTTAACTCAGTTTTTAGTTATTTTCATTTGAATTTTTATAAATATTTTAGTGGTAGCATGTTTTTCTTCTATAAATAAATCTCAATATACTGGCTATCCACTCATTTTTTCCCTCCAGATTGTTGTCATTTATTTTTCTCTAAATTGCATCTCTATTTAAAAAAAATGCTTTAAAAGATAACAATGTCACTGTATCAGCCACATTTGACATATATATATATATATATATATATATATATATATATATATATAATTACATATTATATATATTATATATATATATATATATATATATATATATATATAATTATCTTGTCACATAAGTGCTAAAGTTAAAAAAACAGAAACAAAATGTTCATAATTTGAAATGATTAGGGGCAGATTATATCCTACCCAAAATTCCATAGGCCTACCACTCCCCCACAGACTTATACTCAGTTATGACTTACAACTTTATTCAGTTATTATAAGCTCCTGGTACGTGCCCTGGCTTCATCTGCTTTTGAGATGCTTAAATGACCAGTAAGAAAGAGACATGCCTCAGCAGGAAAATAAAAACAATTCTTAATGGGGAGAATGTCTAAAAGATATGAAAGCATTCCACTGGTGAAAGGAAAGTTGAATTTCACTTTAGTATGCTTTTGAGTATAAGAAGTTATTCAAGGAAGTTTTTTTTTTTTGTTTTTTGTTTTTTTTTTACAGACGATCTCTATGTATGCTAAGAACAGAAGAAATAAAAATTGGTTAATTTTAAACGTAAAATAGACAGGGTAGAAGAAAGAGTGTGTGATGTGACAGTACTGAAACCAATTACTGAGAATGTCTGTAGCATCAGGAATGGTGTTTCTTAAGGATAGCAGAGTGTAGTTTTATCTTTTGAAGAAATAAAAAGTGTTTTCTAATTTAAATTTTATGGCCATGACCCTTTTAACACCAAGAATATTCATTAAAAAAAACAAACCCTAGAGTATTATTTAAAAGATAAAAATATACATAGTTTTGAAATGTTTCTCCGTAGTAGAATTGTAGATATCTTTATAGCATCCAATCTACTGTGCAGCCAATAAACTTCAAACTATAAAATATGAGTCAACACTCTTAGAAGCTGTCCTCAAAATTTAAATAGACAGTGTTAATTTCTTTGATTGATTGGAGTGTCATATTAAATATATAAATGAATAGGGAATGCTAGAAGATATTTTAAATTTTCATTGAACTCCTGAAAATTACTTTCATATTTGCCACTGATTTCAGAAGAGATCTTTAGCCAAAAAAGAAACAATAGGGATGAAGAAATAATAACTAATAAGTTCACTAGTACAGTCTGAAGAAAAGAATGGCAACTTACCTTAAATTATGCATATGGATATATTTTTTCTCATATCTAAGTCAATATGTACTAAATCTTAGATGTGATCTTCAGTATGTTTCCCCATTATTACACCATTAAGTTGAGAGAGAAATTTTCAAATAACCAATCGTTGTGTGGAATCAAAGTACAGGAAATAGTACATGAATTAACCAATAAGATTTCTAAAAAATTTACATTTCATATCGTTAATACTTCATTCAGGGTTGTAATGTAATAGACCATAATGGAACACTTTCTACTTGGTGTTCACTGTATAGCAATCACGGGGGCAATTCCACTCTCTTAGAATCATCACAGGATCTTCCCTGAGACAACACTATACTTCTTTATTCTACTGTACAGTTCATAAACAATGAGTTTTCTCTCTACTTATTTTATTTCCTTTTATGGTAAACAAGTAGTTGCTGATTAGGTTTAAACATGTTCTACTGCAAACTTTACTGGAGAGATTGGGTATTTGGCTGCTTCCTCACAAAATCATGATTAAAGGTTATATTTCATCACATCTAAGATAGTCCTATGTTAATAAATATGAGTTGTGCTTCCATATATGTTTATTTCAATGATGTTTTAAGCATTAGCCTAGCACCTTAATTCTAGCTTCACTATATATTATGTTTGGGACCTGGGGCAACACATATAGTGGCATGTTAAGTCTTTATTATCAAAACAATATAGGCATAAAAAAGCTGATTAAGAAATCTTATAATTAAAACATTTATGACCATATAAATATATATCCTAAACTAACAATCCACTAAACCAAAAACTTATTTTTGCATTTCTAATAAAACTGACAAATTGATACACTATTTGATGTGACATTATTTAGCTTACTGCTTTTTTTTTTTAAACTCACATTTTAATCAGTTCCTTAAAAGGTCATGTTTAATGTCACATTAGCACTTTCTCAGAAAGATTTATTTTTGTTTAGATTTACGATGATAAGATAAAAACTTTCTGGAAGTTCATTACAAATTCAATTTTCCAAAAGTTCTGTTCATGATTTTAGCATAGCTTCATTAAGGTGCCCAGCTTAGGAACTGTGTCAGAAACATGGCATCATGAGGAGTGCTCCTTAAACTCTCTCCTTGAAGTTACAACAAGATGAACAGCTAGAATTCAACAAATGATTCCCTAAGCAACACACAAACACATCTGAGAGATCTGTGCATTGAAATATTTGAAAGTGGGGGAATCAGGGCAAATGGGAAGAGGCAAAGGAGAACGACAGAGACAGGGGACACGGATGCAGCCTGGAGCTCACTGTGGTCCCAAGAGAGGGAAGTATTGAGACTGCAGGTGCATTCTCTGTGGTCCCAGCATTCTGCTTGAGGGAATAGCATATAATAGGGCTGAAACCAGCAATAGGGACAGAGACCTCGGGGCAAAGACCGAATATCGAAGAGCAACAACTGTTGTTTACAACTGTCACTGCCAGGCAGAAAACACAGCCATGGAGTCTGACTGTCTCCCCCCACCATCCCAGAGCTCACTTCACCCACACCCTCCCAGGGTTAGCAGTGGGACCAAGAAAAAATAGTAGCTGTGTCAGATTAAAGAGCACAATATCTACAGCCCTGAGAACTGGAGAGACAGTTCCTGAGTGGCAGATGCACACTGCAGCTAATTCCAGTGACAAGGAAGGAGAGGCAGGGTGAGGCAGCTGTAGTCTGGCAGTTGCCATTACTTGGAGAAGAACAAAAATACAAATACCCCCAATAAACTTTAATTTTAAAACAAAAACATGGAATAAGGAAGGAAGGAAAGAAGAAGGAAGGAAGGAAAGAAGGAAGGAAGGAAGGAAGAGAGAGAGAGAGAGAGAGAGGAAGGAAGGAAGGAAGGAAGGAAGGAAGGAAGGAAGAAAGAAAGAAAGGGAAAGAAAAGAAAAGAAAAGAAAAGAAAAGAAAAGAAAGAAAGAAAGAAAGAAAGAAAGAAAGAAAGAAAGAAAGAAAGAAAGAAAGAAAGAGAAAGAGAGAGAAAAAAAGAAACTGCAAACACAGTAGCCAACTCTCCCAGCCCACCCCACCCATGCCTACCTTTCATGGGTGAGCCCAGCTTGGGCACCCAGGGCTGCTGAAGCACACAGCTCAGCATCTGGCTTTAGGGGAAGCACTGTGATTTCAGGGGTTCAGAACCCATTGCACACCACATCCTCCCATAAGCGTGGTTCCCTAAGACCAACTCAGCCTAGTCACAGAGAAGACTCCCACTGCTCAGGAAGTCTTTCACCACAAGAAGTTGCAACAGAACAAAAGAAAATAAATGCTCCAGCACTGCTTACTAGAAAACAAAAGAAAGACCTCTTCATATCAACTGCTGCAGAATTTCTTCCCGTAGATGCCCAGGAAGAGAAATAATCCATCAGCTACCATGCATAACCAAGGCAGCTCAAAAAGAAAATGTAAAATCTCCAGAAAATAATCTTAAAGACATTGAAATATGTAACTTAAATGACAGAGAAGTCAAGATTGCAGTTCTAAAATAACTCAATGACATGTAAGAAAACTCAGGCAGTTTAATGAACTAAGAAATAAAGTCAACAAACAAAAGGAGTACTTTACAAAAGAGATCGGCATTTAAAAAAAAAAAAAACACCAAGTGGAAACCCTGGAGCTGAAGAACTCAATAAAAGAGAAGAAGAATGAAATAGTTTAAAAAATAGAGCTGACCAGATGGTGGAAAGAATTAATGATGTTGAAGATAGAAATCTGGAAATGATGCAGATAGAAGAAGAGACATACTTGAGAATTAAAAGAAATGAAAGAACTCTACAAGAACTATGTGACTCCATCAGAAAGAGCAATATAAGAATAATGGGTATACCAGAAGGACAAAAGAGGGAGAAGGGAACAGAGAGTATACTCAAACAAATACTCAATGATAACTTCCCAAACCTATGGAAAGAACTGGATCCTCAAATCCAAGAAGCACACATAACACCTAATTACCTCAATCCTAAAAGGCACATTATATTGAAACTGTCAAAAATTAGTGACAAAGAATTCTCAAGGTAGCCACAAAAACAAGGTTATAACCCACAAACGAAAGCCCATTAGATTATCAGTTTTTTCAGCAGAATACTTACAAGCCAGGAGGGAGTGGAATCAAATATTCCATCTATTGAAAGAGATAAATTACCAGCCAAGAATAATATATCCAGCAAAGTTATCCTTTAGATAAGAAGATGGAATACTTTTCCAGATATTTAGACACTAAGGGAATTTTCCACCAAAAGGCCTACATTATAGGAAATACTGAAGGAGGTTGTTCTACCTGAACCAAAAAGACAAAAGGGTGCAAAACTATTAGTAAGATTACTAAGACAGAGAGAGAAGCAGGAAATGGCAACCCCTACACAGAATAGGACACTATACACTTAAACATAATATAAATGTTAAAGGAGATAAAAACAAAGAAAAAAAAAGAAAGGAAAAGAAGACAATTTGCTACTGCAACTCAGAAATGAACTCACAGCACAAATGGGGATGATTTGGGACAATAAAAACAAAAGCAGAGGTGTTAAAAGCCTGAATTTGCAAAGGGGAATGGAGATAAGTTGCATGCTAAAGAAAAGGGACTACTGTATACATGAAATTTTCATTTACATGAGCATAATGGCAACCACTCAAAAAAAAAAAAAAATCCAAAAGTGAGACACAAAACATAAAAGAAGAAGAAACAGAGGGGGGAAAGAAAGCATAGAATACCACCAAACTAAAATAACAGACAGAAGCACAAAGGCAAAGAAACAATGGAGACACCGAGCTAAAAGAAAACAAAAGATAAAATGATTATAGGAAATGCTCATATATCAATAACTATGTTAAATATAAATGGACTGAACTCACCAATAAAAAGACACAGAGTAGCAGATTGGATCAAAAAACTAAACCCAACTATATGCTGTCTCCAAGAGACACACCTCAGCTGCAAGGACAAATATAGACTCAAAGTGAAAGGGTGGAAAACTATACTCCAAGCAAATGGCATCCCCAAGCATATTGGGGAAGACCACACTTCAGAGTGCATTGAGATAGACACTATCCTAAGTGTACTGGCAGGATAAAGTTTGGGAAAAGAAAGAAAAAGAGAGAGTGGGGTGGGAGGGAGAGAAACGTTTAGAGATAAATGTGTGGTGATAGGAATTAAATCAGTTTTCAGAGGCCATAATAAAATTACATGGAGAGTAGTAAGTCAACAACTAAGCTAGATAGTGTATGTATAAAGTTTGAGGCTGTACAAGATCTACAAGTTGAATGGGCACACATTATTAGAAAGTCTTATAAGAAAGTCTGAAACATAATAATAGAGACAACAGACACATCTTGCTTAGTCACTGAATTTTAAGTATCACAAACAAGTTTACCATGGATGCAAATAGAAAAAAAATTATAAACATGAAAACAAAATTAGCCTCAGAATTCAGCATGGTAATAGTTAATTATAGAAAATAATGCAGCATAACCCATAATTATTATATCAAGTCATCATGTCATAAAAGTGGAAAGGTAATATATTTTTAACTCTGAAACTTCCTTTGGAAAACAAATAAAGCAAATTGATTGTTAAAAGATGAATAAAAATATAAACATTGGCAGAGAGGTTATAGTAAAAGGACTGGTATGAGACTATGGTTTCAGAAAAGAATATTGGTACTAGGTAATAATATTCTACCCAGTATCAGGAAAAAAAAAAGAGATGCCAGTCTGTGATTTGTGAATGCTAATAACCTGTAGTTCATAGCATCAAATAAATCGTAACAGTTTAAAAGATTTTTTATCATGCAGTTTAATGTCTCTAAAATCCTAATTTTCTAAAATTGATTTTTAAATCTTTGAAATTATAAGAATATCTCCTGGGTGATGAAATAGGTATGTAAAGTATAGCAATTCCTTCCATCTCACTAGTTTCCTTTTCCTATATTAAATGAAAAATTAAAGCACAATTTAGTTTAACAGTTTCATCATTTTTATTATAAGGCAGCATGTATAACATAATCTAATTAATATGCTCTTATCTCTATACATGAAAAATGTAGTGATAGTCATCAACTAAAGCATTCAATAATTTCTCCTCTCCTATCAAGATATATAGTGCTCTTCCCTGTATTATAGAGGATATAAAAGAAAAGAGATGTCTGTTCTTCATATTTTATAGGTTCGTGTGAAAATATTACATACCAATATGATATGGTTTATTATGAGATGTCAATTTATAAAGTATCAGTTCAAGAGAAAAACATATATATGTATATATATATATATATATATATATATATATATATATATATATATATGTATTGCTTTGTCACCAAATTACACATCATGGATGCAGAATTTGAAAGATTTGTAAAAAATTGAAAATTTTGTAATCGTACTTTTATTTTGATTATGAGACTGGGGACTTTATCAATTATGCATTGGTGGGTTATAGACCAGGAATTCTTAGCCTAAAGTGTACAGATATTTTTGGTATGTATAATTGAAAAATCCATCCAAGAGCGTACAGAAACTCAATGAAAAGAGAAGTTTTATTCATTCTCTCCTCTATGTTGTTCACTGTATTTGTTTCAACATAAAGCCAGTACTTCTTGAGAATCAAAAGTATATCAGTAGCTTTGAGATCCACATGTTCCCTTTTTTTTTTTTTTTATGTTAATCAATAAGAGAAGACATTTCTCCTATCTCACAAGACCAGGACATATTGTTTTCCTCTGAAACCATCAACACATTTTCTTTATGTCTCTAGCACTCTGAACTAATGTCATTGTCAAGGAGATTAGAAGTATAGATTCTCTCATGCAAATCTATGATTTATTCTGTGCTTCAATTATATGGATTGCGTAGTAAATGATAAGCCAATCACTCGTGCCAAATTGGGGTTCTTTCAACAATACAAAAGAAAAAAGGATACCAGACTGTCAATAATAGCAGGGACTATTGCCATGATATAGGCTTGCCTGATTCACTAAAGTCCTGGATGATTGTTTTGCATGGCACAGCACACAATAGAAGTGGTTATATATACGTATACTCATGATCAATAAGACTCAATAAGCCTGTTGGGTAATAATGCTTTCTGTTATGTTTGAAGAAGCTATTGGTTAGTGGAAGAAAAAAATGGGTCAAGGAAGGAGTGTTACTTAGATGTGCAAAAAAAATTTAAAAGACCCATTGATTTTTTAAAATTTTTTCTAGTGTAAAAAGTATTGTAATGTTTGTGATTAGAATCATCATATAGTTACGATATCTATATCTATACCGATATCTATTTTTCTGTCATTTGTGTATGAAACCCAAAGAGCCAAAGGAAAAAAACTCACTGAATAAATATCACCTTGTACCATTTGTGTTAAGTTTTATAGCTGTTGGATGTCATTTACTAAAGGTGGACACCTTTTTTCTTTCTATTTTTATTACATTTATCGGGGTGACATTGGTTAGTAAAATTTATATAGGTTTCAAGTTTACATTTCTATAATACATCACTTATATATTGCATTGTGTTCATCACTCATAGTCAGTTCTCCTTCCATCACCATATGAGGTCTGACAACTAAGTTCGGGAATATGCTACAACATTGTTGCCAAACTTTTTTAATAAGAGAAGGATTATTCATTATGAATTTGTAACAGCTGGACAGTTAACCAAGTTTATTATTTGGAAGTGCTGAAAAGGTTGTGTGAAAAAGTTAGATGACCTGAACTTTCCACCAACAACTCATGGCTCTTGCATCACGACAATGCACCAGCTCACACAGCACTGTCTGTGAGGGAGTTTTTAGCCAGTGAACAAATAACTGTATTGGAACACCCTCCCTACTCACCTGATCTGGCCCTCAATGACTTCTTTCTTTACCCAAAGATAAAGGAAATATTGAAAGGAAGACCTTTTGATGACATTTGGAACATCAAGGGTAATTTGACGACAGCTCTGATGTCCATCCCAGATAAAAGGTTCCAAAATTGTTTTGAAGAGTGGACTAGGTGCTGGCATCGGTGCATAGCTTCCCAAGGGAAGTACTTTGAAGGTGACCATAGTGATATTTAGCAATAAGACATGTAGCACTTTTTCTAGGATGAGTTTGCAAACTTAATTGTCAGACCTAGTATATTTGACCCCCTTTTCCTCTGTTACCACCCCCACCTTAGCCTCTGGTAACCACTAAACTGTAGTTCATATCTATGAGTTTTTGTTTCCTTGTTTGTTTGTCCTGTTTGTTTGTTGCTTTCAGTTTTATATCCTACATATAGGTGAAGTCATAATGTTCTCAATTTTTTCTGTCTGACTTATCATTTAGTATAACAATCTCAAAATCTATCCATGTTGTCACAAATGGCAATATTTCATCTTTTCTTATGGCCCGAGTAATATTCCATTGTATATACGTATGTACCGCATCTTCTTTATCCAATCATTAAGTTGTTTGCATGCCATGGCCACTATGAATAATGCTGCAGTGAACATACAGGTACATACAACTTAATGAATACATGTTTGCAGATTTTGGGGTAGATACTCAGAAGAGGGATTGTGGGGTCATATTGTAATTCTATTTTTAATTTTTTGAGGAACCTCCATACTGTTTTTCATAGTGGCTGTACCAATTTACATTCCCACCAGCAGTATATAAGGGTTCCTTTTTCTCCGCACCATCTCCGACCCTTGTTATTACTTATGTTGTAGATAAAAGCCATTATAACAGGTGGGAGGTGGTATCTCCTTGTGGTTTTAATTTGCAGTTCCCTAATAGCTAGTAAGTTGAGCATTTTTTAATATATATCTATTGGCCATTCCTCTGCTTGAGAGAAGTATGTGTTCAGGTCCTCTGCCCATTTTTCAGGTGGTTTGTTTGTTTTGTTGTTGTTCAGTTATACAAGTTTTTAATATATTTTGAATATTAGCCCCTTATTGAATGTGTTCTTTGCAAATATCTTCTCAATGAAACTGGACTTCTATCAGTCACCATGTACCAAAATTAACTCAAAATGGACCAAAGACCTAAACATAAGACCTAAAACAATAAATTGCATAGATACTAAACTTATGGACCTTGGGTTCAGAGGAGATTTTATGAATTTGACCTCAAAGAGAAGGGAAGTAAAAACAAAACTAAATGAATAGAACTATGTCAAACTGAAAAGCTTCTGTAGAGTAAAAGAAACCATCAACAAAACGAAGAGGCAATTATTTTAGATTCCATACCCTAGAAATCTATTCAACTCTTGGTCACGTACTTAATACCATCATCTTTCCCTCTATCTGCCATTACGCCAATCCTGGATATACTCCAAAACAAGCATATTTAATGTTGAGCCTGCACATATACAACTGGATGTCACAGGAAAAAAGAAAAATTACACAACTGTGTCGCTTTGTTTCATTTAAAATTTGTTGACCAAGCCTTAAATAGATATATTCTTCCCTTCTAGCTAAATGGTTGAATTCCCAGGCACATATGCTTTTTCACTCTCCAAAGCAATCATTCATAACTCCTCTTTCCTCAAATCCAGTATCCTTTACTAACTAATAATATCTTTGGCTTATATTTGTTAAGAAATTTTATGAAGTTGAATGAGAAATGCCTTGTTATTCTACCACCAAATCAAACAACCTGCTTTTCTACCTATATGCTCTCTTTTCTTTCTCTAGAAAAAGCACTCTGGGAACCAATGCTTGGTTCATTATACTTGGCTATCAAGGAAATAATTCCAAGGCATACCAAAAAAGGAAAAAATAACACAATTTTAGGAGACAGAGCAAGTATCAGTACTAGATATTGCAAGGTTGTTAGAATTATCAGGAAAATTTAAATGGAAATTTAAAACAACTGATTAATATGCTAAGGGCTCTAATGGACAAAGTAGACAATATGCAAAAGTAGATGAACAATGTAAGCAGAGAGATAGAAATCCAAAATAATAAATAAAAAACAATAGAAATGTGTTTTATAAATTCTGTAACAGAAATGAAGAATGCTTTTGATGGGCTTATTAGTTAGACTGGGCACAGCTGAGGAAAGAATTTTGAGCTTGAGAATATATCAACAGAATCCTTGAAAACTAAAAAGCAAAGAGAACAAAGATTAAAAAAAAACAAAACAAAAAACAAAAAACAAACAGAATATCCAAATACTGTGGCACAACAACAAAAGATATAATGTGTGTATAATGGGAATACCAAAGGAGAAGGAAGAGAGAGAGGAACAGAAGAAATATTTAAAACAATAATGATGGATAATTTTTCCTAATTAAAAAAAAATGAAGAAATATTCCCTGTTCATGGGTATGGATATAAAGACTCAATATTGTCAATATTGTCTTTCCAATTTTACCTTCATATTAAGTGTAAACCCAATAAAAATCCCAGCAAGTTATTTTTGTGGATGTTGACAAACTGATTCTAAAGTGTATGTGGAAAGGCAAAAATATACACAATAGTCAAAACAATGTTGAAGGAGAATAAAAAGTGACAGTTGGAGGATTGTCACCACCCTACTTGAAGACTTAAAGTGACAGGAAATCTAGACAGCATGGTATTAGTGAAAGTTAGACAAATAGATCAGTGGAACAGAACAGAGAGCCCAGAAATAAACCCACATAGATCAACTGATCTTTGACAAAGAAGCAAAGACAATACAATGGAGCAAAAATACTCCTTGTAGCAATAGTGCTGGAACAAATGGACATCCACATACAAAAATATGAACCTAGATACAAACTCTACACCCTTCACAAAAACTAACTCAAAATGGATTACAGACTTAAATGTAGAATGAAAAACTATAAAACTCTTAGAAGATATCATGGTAGAAAATGCAGATAATCTTGGGTATGGCAATTAACTTTTAGATACAATACCAAAGTCAAAATCCATGAAGAAATAATTGATAAGCTAGACTTCATTAAAATTAAAAACTTTGGCTCTGCAAAAGACAATGCTAAGAGACTGAGAAGACAAGCCACAGACCAGGAGAAAATATTTGCAAAAGACAGATCTAATAAAGGGTTATAATCCAAAATACACAATACACAAATAACTCTTAAAACTCAACAATAAGAAAATAAACAACCCAATTTAAAAAATGGGCAAACACCTTAACAGAACTCACCAAAGAAGATACATAGATGGCAAATAAACATATGAAAAGATGCTTTATATCATATACCATCAGGAAAATGCAAATTAAAACAGCAATGAGGTACAACTACAGATCTATTAGAATGGGCAAACTCCAAAACATTGACAACACCACATGCTACTAAGGATGTGAAGCAAAAGGCCAGTGGGAATGCAAAATGCTACAGCCACTTTGGAAGACAGTTTCATGGTTTCTTATAAAACTAGACATACTTTCATCATATGCTCCAGTAATGATATTTTTTGGTGTTTACCCAAAAATGTTGAAAACTTATGTCTGTACAAAAGCCTGCACATGGATGTTTATAGCATCTTTATTCAATAATTGTCAAAAGTTGGAAGTAACTGAGATGTCCTTCAGTAGGTGAATGGATAAATAAACTGTGGTACATCCAAACAATGAATATTATTCAGTGCTAAAAAAATAATTAGTTATCAAGCCATGAAAAGACATAGAGGCATCTTAAATACATATTACTAAGTGAAAGAAGCCAGGGTAAAAGGCTCTGTATGATTACTATATGACATTACTATATGACAACTCTATGACATTCTGGAAAAGGCAAAACTGTGGAGACAATAAAAAGATCAGTGATTGCCTTGGATGTGGGGTGGGATGGATGACTAGACACAGCACAGGGGATTTACAGGGCAAGTGAAACTATTCTGTATAATACTATGTCATTATACATTTCTCTAAATCCACAGAATGTACAACACCTAGAGTGACTCATAATGTAAACTATTTGTTTTGGGTGATTATGACATTTCAATGCAGGTTAATCAATTATTAAAATGTACCACTGTGGTTGGGGAAGTCTATTATGGGAGAGGCTGTGCATGTTTGGGGTGGGTAGGGGTTATATGGAGAAATCTCTATACCTTCTCCTCCATTTACTATTAACCTTAAACTGCTTAAAAACAAAACAAACAAACAAACAAACAAAAAAACCTACCATAACTTATTAGTGAGCTTGCTTGCGAACCCAAGTCTGTGTCTCTTCAAAGTCCAATTCTCTTTACTACATAAGATTTTGAATTTAAAATGAATAGTTTGTTCCTGTTTTTATGAACATGGGAGTGAAAGAGAACATTTTTTTCATAAATTTATTTTTCACTACTTCATCTGTTTTTATTAGGATCAACTTCCCAATCTATCTTTATTTACTTTCAATATTTGAAGATTAATATATTCTTGCTTCTAGTTATTTCCCCTAACATCTGTATTTCCTTTGTAATTTAACTATCATTTCCTTTCTCTGTTCATTGGGTTACAGTTATCTCCGTATCTTATCCCTTAGGATGTAAATTGCAATTTGCTACAGAGATTTCACCCATATTTTAACATTCCTGTTCTAAATAGGCACATCTAAGTTTATTTGTTTTATTCTTGGAGTGCCTATTTACACATTAAAGTTACATCTCTTTGAAGATAAAATGGCAACAGTTCAGATCATTCACAGGGAAATGATAAGCTAATAAGGGATAATTATTTTAATGTAATAACTCTTTAATGTTCAAACCATAATTAATTTAAATGTCATAATTGACTCCTCCAAACTCATGAAAAACATAAAAATACTAGAATAAAAGTGAACATATTACAGAAAAGATATAATATTATAAATACTACAGCTTACCTCAACTAGTTGTTACATTTCTGTATTTATAACATTGTCTACACCAAGAAGAATTTTAGAAGTATAATCAACAAGCATTCATTGAACAACAATCCACAAGAAAATAAGGCTATATTAGAAATGATAGCATGCAGAAAGTGTGAATTTCCCACTAGAAAAGAGACATATTTTCCACTAGATTCTTGAATATCTTTTATTATAGCTATTTCTTATAAAGATCTATATTTCAAATTAAAGACAAAGATCAAACGTCTTCACACTTTCAGATATTTCCAGTACTTAAATAACTCATTTTTTGGTTTTTCAACCAGATGGTTTCTGTCACGATACAAGCGTAAAGATTAAATGCCTTATAAAGCCCATCAAATTCATTTAAATATAACACAGTGGCTATTAGATATTGGCAAAATTTTCTTTCTGAATATTTTGAAGATGACACTTTTAAAACAATGTTTATATTCTAAATTATGTTTAAATTGGGGAACCAAGGAATAATTAAATTTTCATGCTAAACTACAACCTTTGTATAAACATACACATATAAACAACAGAAAAATGATTGTTATAACATAAGCTTAATAAGGCATCAAAAAATCTTACTGTATTTTAATATGAACAATTTGAAAAGAACTAAGTGCTAAGATGTTTCTGAAAACACAGCTCACTTCCTGACATATATATATATATATATATATATATATATATATATATATATATAATATGAAAATGAGACTTAATTAATTTATGACAATAGAACTTCTAAATTTTCTCTTTATTTTTAAATTGGAAATAAATATTTTAAGAGAAAGAATGTCCCAGAGTACTGAGGAAAATAAATTTAATAATTAATTGGTTAAGGTTATGACATGATCTTGGGACATACTAAATGTACAATTTTACCTTGGTTAGAAGATGACATTATTTGAAAATTCTCCACTAATTTAATATCTGGAGATAGGGTTAACCATAATATTCTTCATGATAGTATCATTTTGTTCTCTGTTAATATTTGATATGTTTAAATTGCACTTTGCCTTTAAAATATCCCTAAATTTATAACATGTATATAATACAGTTATGTAATTACTTAATCTTGGGATTGGGATTAATGAGGGAAGTAGGCTACATAGTAGGGATCTCTCACAAGATGCTTTTATCTTTCCTTGTTTAACATTAAAACAAAAATATGTCTCTAATGTTCACAAATAATCAGGATTTGCAACTTACATGTTTGAAACAAAAATCATATTATAAATAAAAGATAACTATGGTGTTCAATATATCTCATCTAGGGAAGAGAAAGTTTAATATTAATTACATATCTCAAAGAAAAATCAACTAATAGAGTTCGTAGTGTTACGGTAGACTCAAAGAGTCCACTTGCCTTCTCACAGCCAAGCCAAAAGAAGACACAAGCAGGAATTTGCAGTAAAGAAAATAAAGATTTAATTAAGGAGTTGGTGCTAAGCCCAGAGACCCAGACAAGCTAAGTGCTCTCAAAAACCTGGCTCTCCGGATGGTCTCTAATATATAAGGAAAAAATCATTAATCATGTGGGAGTTGGAGTCTTGGGTTCTACTGATTGGTTGGGATAAGATAGGATGCAATTTATCATAGCTTCAGGTCCTGGTGTCAGTCATGGCATTGTTTGATCTGGTTCCCAGGGGATGTGGTCTGTGGGGCCCTTCTGCTTTCATGGCTCTGAAGCTGAAACATAACTGAGGCCAAGGTGTTATCTTTGTTTGACTAAAATCTTATTCTTGTTTGAAGTTTGTTTACTGTAGCTTGGTCATGGTTGATAGACCTGAAGCTTTATTTTTAAGTGAGTTTGACACAGACCAGAATCTAATGCCCTAAGTGCTTAATGACTAAAAGGAGTAGACATACAGTATACGTACAAGTAGGAGGGTCTGAGGGAAAGAATACATGAGAGTTATAGTTCTATCAGGCTAAACAAAGCTAGCTTGGATTAAAGCAGAATGCAGGTGAAACAAGTGAAGTTCATATATAGTTATAATACTAGTTGGGCAATCTGCCCGTTTCTGCTCCATTTCCCAATCCTAGAATGAAATGGAACAATGAGAAATAAAATGATTATTTTATGAGATTTGGGAAGGAGTAAGGACATAAAGGATTTGAGTTTCTTTTTTACAATTTTCTTGCTGTGGTTGCCCTATATCCATTTTCTTTGATAACACCCTGATACCCCAGTCTATTCTTTCTGTTCATTTTAGGGCAAGATTCTAAGAGGAGAGCCTTTGTCTAAGAAAACTCATTAACATGTGGTCCTACCAAAAGCTATACGTATTCAAAGAAAAGGAATGAGCAAGGCCACAATAGCCTTCTATCCTGGGGGAAGAAGCATAAAATCAGCAAGAGGTGATGGGGAAATTTGATATTTCTAACTTTTTTGTTGTTGTTGTTAATACACTTAATTTAGAGAGGTTTATTTTTCTTCTATTTAATATATAGTACAGTATATACTGGTAGTACAGTGCTTAATTTAAAATATGTTAGGAGTAACATCAGCAAAAAAGATTAGGAATCCCCAAGCACACATTCTCCTAAAGAAATATCAAAAAAACAACCATAAGCTATCTGAAGTAAGAGTTCGAGAAAAGAGACACTATAGGAGTTCTGGAAAACAATCAAAAGTTTGTAGCAGTGAGACAAAGGCCCAATCAAGAAAAAACTATCTTCACAATATTAAGACATTGGATTTCCAGTCAAGATGGCGGAATAGGTAAATGTTTTGCTTACCTTCTCTTATGACCACATCAAAATTACAACTAAACTATAGAACAGCCATCATTGAGAATCACTTGAAGTCTAGCAGAACCAAAGTCCTACAACTAAGGACATACAGAATAAGCCACCTTGAGACTGGTAGGAGAGGCAGAGGCACAGAACAGGCTGGTCCCACACCCACGTGTGAACTTAAAAATTGGGAGAGGTCAACCTCAGAAGAGTAAGCGGTCCCAGTCTCACACCAGGCTCTCCAGCCTAGGGCTCTAGTGCCAAGGAGAGAAGTCCCACTACTTCTGGCTGTGAAAACCAGCAGACATTGTGGCTGAGTGAGATGAAGGGCGTCTGTAGTCCCAGGTGCTCTTCTTAAGGGGCCCATGTACAGATTTACTTGCTGATGTACTCACTCACACTGAGCTCCAATGCTGGGGCAGCAGCTTCAAAGGTACCAGAGACACACAGGGAGAACTGAATGGTCTGGCTTCAGAGAGAGGGCTTGAGGGGCAGCTTTCTCCCAGATAGAAGTCTGGCAGTATCCATTGTTTCTTTGTTGAGTCCTTCTCCCTCCCAGGGTGCAGAAACAAGAGGCTGTCGTTTCTGAGTTTCCATCAACCTGGCTAACACCCTTCGACTGCCTCACCTTGGTGATTTTCTGAGACCCCACCCAACTTTCGGGTACACCCAAGCTGCTTCCAGTGGCTTTACTATACAAAGAGCCTGTCTTGACTCATGCTTCAGACTTTCCTAAAATCTCTCCAAGGTTCACAAAACCCAAAAAACAGTACATGGTTTCACACATATCTCATACCACTTATTGAGCAGCTCCAAGCCTGGCACTAGTGGCAGCCAGCCTTGGTTTGCAACTTGGTCTCTCAATGCACCTCCAGTCCCACTGCAAGTTGCAGCCATCTGCAGATTGCTTTAAAAGTGGCTCATACCAGGTGGTCCTGGGCAGGCCATAGGCAGCGGCTGAACTTGGCCTGCAGCAAGACCCCTCCCAGGAAGCTCTGGGGCTGGCACTCCCAGGGGCCAGATTCAGACCAAGCTGGAGCATCACCAGGCCACCTCTGAGGATGACACACCCATAGGGTAAATGGGCACCACCAGAGCCCTGCTAAAGCAAACCATGCTCCATAGTGTCAGCCCCTGTACAGCCCCTGTCAGCTCCCTCAACTATAGCCACAGCTAGTCCTCACAACCAATCAGCCCGAGGGTCAATTTCTCCCATTGACATGGAAACAATACTCAACCACAACAGGAGGGCACACAAATCCACAGAAAGGAACACACCTGGAGGACCCGGATCTGGTAACCATTGAGACTCTGCCACTGGGCTCTACAGGACATCTACAAATAAGGACACTTTACTAAGACTGGGAGGCATAGCAGCCTTATCTAATTCATAGAAACAAACACTGGAAGATAGCCAAAGTGGGGAGACAAAGAACATGTCTCAAATGAAAGAACAGAACAATGTTCCAGAAAGAGAACTAAACAAAATGGAGACAAGCAATCTATCAGATGCAGAATTCAAAACATTGGTTATAAGGATGCTCAATGATCTCAGTGAGAACTTCAACAAAAAGATAAGAAACATAAAAATTGAGATAGAAACATAAAAGAGAACTAGTCAGAAATAGAGAATACAATAACTGAAATAAGGAATACGTTAGAGGGAACCAATAATAGATTAGATGAAGCACAGGAGCGAACATAAGGTAGCAGAAAACACCCAATCAGGTAAAGAAATCCAAAAAATATAAAGGAATCCAAAAAAATGAGAATAGTTTAAGGGATCTGGGACAACATCAAGCGTACCAACATTCTCATCATAGGAGTACTACCGTGTTTCCCCGAAAATAAGAGCTAGCCGGACCATCAGCTCTAATGCATCTTTTGAAGCAAAAATTAATATAAGACCCGGTCTTATTTTAATATAATATAATGTAAGACCGGGTCTTATATTAATTTTTGCTCCAAAAGATGCATTAGAACTGATGGGACGGTTAGGTCTTATTTTTGGGGAAACAGGGTAGAAGGAGAAGAGAGAGAGCAAAGAGTTGAAAACTTACCTGTAGAAATAATGACTGAAAACTCCCTAACCTGGCAAAGAAAATAGATATACAAACACAGGATGTACAGAGAGTCCCAAACAAGATGAACCGAAAGAGGCCCACATAAAAACAAACAAACAAACAAAAAACATGATAATTAAAATGCCAAAGATTAAAAACAAAGAGAGAGTCTTAAGAGCAGCAAAAGAAAAGCAATTAGTTACCTGCAAGGAAGTGCCCATAAGACTGTCAGATAATTTCTCAACAGAAACTTTGCAGGACAGAGGGAATTGGCATGAAATATTCAAAGTGATGAAAAGGATCTACAACCAAAATTACTCTACCCAGTAAAGTTATCATTTAGAATTGAAGGACAGATAATGACTTCTCAGTAAGGAAAAGCTAAAGGAGTTCATCATCACTAAACCAGTATTACTTGGATTGTTAGAGGGACTTCTTTTAAGATAAAAAAAAAAAAAAGAAAGGAAAGAAAAGTAAAAAAACATAACAAATATGAATAAAATGACAATGACTACATATCTGTCAACAATTACTTTAAGTGTAAATGAATTAAGTCTTCCAACCAAAATATTGGGTGGCTGAATGGATGTGAAAACAAGATCTTAACGTGCTGCCTACAAGAGACTCACTTCAGATCAAAAGGCACACAGAGACTGAAAGTAAAGTGATGAAAAAGACATTTCATGACAATGAAAAAAAAAAAGAAAAAAAAGCTGAGGTGGCAGTGCTTATACCAGACAAAATGGACTTTAAACAAAGGCTATAAAAGGAGACAAAGGAGAAATGAGTAATCCTACTCTTGGGTATTTATCCAAAAAAACCCAAAATGCTACTTTAAGGGGATTTGTGCATTTATATGTACATTGCAGCATTGTTCACAATGGCCAAGATGTGGAGGCAGCCTGGGTGTCTGTAAATGGAAGAATGGATAAAGGGGAGGTGTTATATATTCATATATAAAATGGAATATTGCTCAGCCATGGAAGGAAATGGGTTCTTGCCATCTGTGGTGGCCTGGATGGACCTGGAGGATATTGTGTTGAGTGAAGTATGTCAGACCAAGAAAGACAGATTCAATGTGATTTCACTTATATGTGAAATCTAAAGAACAAAATAAACAAACAAACAAAACAAAAACAAACTCATAGATACAGAGAATATTTTAATGGTTGCCAGATGTGAGGGAGGTTAGAAAGTGGGTGAAAAATGGAAGGGATTAAAAATTACAAATTGGTTATTACAAAACAGTCAAGGGGTTGTAAAGTAAAGCACAGGGAATATAGTCAACAATATGGTAATGACTGTGTATAGTACCAGGTGGGTACTAGACTAGTAAGGAAGATGACTTCTTAAATTATAATCTACATGTCTAACCATTATGCTGTACATCTGAAATTAATATAAAATAATTTTGAATGTCAACTGTAATTGAAAAATTTAAAAAGGGGGAAAAGGGTGAAGGTGAGTAAGAGGTTCAAATTTCCATGTATAAAACAAATAAGTCATGGGGATGTAATGTACAGCATAGGAAATATAGTCAATAATATTGTGATAGCGTGGTATAGTGTCAGATGGGTGCTGGACTTATCATAATAATCACTTCTCAAGGTATATAAATTTTAAATAACCATAGTGTATACCTGAAATTAATGTAATGCTGTATGTTAGCTATATTTTAATAAAAATCTTAAAGAAAAAGAAAAACATTTGCACATTTCATGGTATTTTTACTCATTGTTGCCCTCTCCCTGGTGCACTGATGGTCTTATTCTTATATGATGGTAATCTGTTTCCCATTTCCCCTTTTTTAACTGGAGGGAATAGAGCGGTCTTTATTTGCAAATTATTGTATAAATCTCTTCGAACCTGTCTGGATTGTATCTGAAGGACTAACATACTTGTCTTGTCATGCATAACTAGAAATACAGGTGGAAAAAACAGCCAGCTCTGTTGAAAATTACCCAAATGTCATCAAAAGATGAATGCATAAACAAAATGTGGTATATACATACAATGAAATATCATTCCACCTTAAAAAGGAATGAAATTCTGATACATATTTCAACATGAATGAACCTTGAAAACATTATGCTAAGTGAAATAAGCCAGATATAAAAAAACAAATATTGTTTGGTTCCTCTTATATGACATATCTAGAAAGTCTAGAAAAAGATAACAGGAGCTGGGGAGAGTTAACTTTTGGCCAAGAATTTAAAGCATCGGGTGCTTTTTTTGGAGATTAGGTTTCTGTTTTAAGGAAATAACTCTCACGGAAGGATTCACTGCTTGGATGTCAGCATGAAGAGCTTCATAGATTTGTTTCCCAGCAAAATGTTAAAAAGTATTAAAAAACACAACTAAAAAATTATGAAAATGTTTCTAAGGGCATAAATAAATAAAAGAAGAAACATTTGTTGAACAAAATCTACTAAAACTTGGGTAGAATAGTAAGAGAAGGAGACATGTGAACTACAATCCATTTCTTCCCTACATCTCCTCATCTCCAGTTCAGCATGATGGAAACTCTCCAGATCGGTAGCCAACAACCCCTAATTGTGCTACTATCAGTCAACTGTTTTTCTTTTTTTTTCCTTTTTTTTTTTAAATTAAAGTCTATTGGGGTGACAATTGTTAGTAAAATTACATAGATTTCAGATGTACAGTTCTGTATTACATCATCTATAAATTCCATTGTGTGTTCACCACCCAGAGTTAGTTTTCCTTCCATCACCATATATTTGATCCCCTTTGTCCTCATCTACCACTCCTCTCCCCCATTATCCTCTGAATCATTTTTCAAAAAATATTTTGAGCTGTTTATAAGCCAAATCAACTGAAGTCCACAGTGGTACTCAATATAATCAGCCTGTATACCTGTAATGTTTTGTTTATCGTCTCTATTCAACCATCTCCAATTTGTAATATGGGCCACTTAACTTCCAAATCTTATATCAAACATCATTTACCCCCTATGGGCTATTATTTAAATTTCTGAGTACCTAAATTATAATTCATCAAGATAGGAGGCTCTTTTTAACTTATAGTAGACACATCTGTATTATGATCTCATCTTTTTTCCACTTGATATTGTCAAACCATTGTTTTAATGTGGTTCTCTATTCAACTCTTCCATTTTTATGAATATTTACTCTAAATACAAATTATTTGAGAAGTTCATATAGTTCTCATCTTTTTTTTTCTTTTTTATTAGAATGTATTGGGGTGACAATGGTTGGTAAAATTACATAGATTTCAGGTGTACAATTCTGTAATATATCATCTATATTATCACATTATGTGTTCACCACCAAGTCAGTTCTCCTTCCATCACTATATATTTGACCTCGTTTACCCTCATTTACAACCCTCCTCCCCGCCCCCCATCCTCTGGTAACCACTAAACTATTGTCTGTGTCTATGAGTTTTTGTTTCTTCATTTGTTTGTCTTGTTCCTGTGTTGCTTTCAGTTTTATATCCCACATACATATTAGTGCTTAAAGGTGCATGTCATACCCTCATGTTTGCTTTTCTCTGTATGACTTTCCATCAAATTATTAGTGTCCCTTTAAAATATGAGTTTACTGGAGAGCTTCATTAATAGCCACATCGATTTCTTTGGATACTTATATGAGTATTTCATTGTTACTGAGGATAATTTGTAATAGTATCATTTGATCATTTATCTTGATAATTTCAATCTCAGAGTTTGTACATCATTTCTACAAAGTCTTTAAAAGTCTTCCTTGTTGAATTTATGGTACTCAACAGATGATACTCATCATCCTTCCCCGTGGCCAATGTTAGGTATATAAATAATCATTATTTGCTTCTCATTGTAATTATTCCCTCCTTTTCTGTGCAGTCCAGCTTAGCACATTTAAGGAGATCTTCTTTGACCCATAGGATGTGTTTTACATCAAGCTGCATAGCAGGCACCCTTTTCCAAATTAACTTTGAAGTTTCTTAATCCATTCCTACTTTACTTCACCTTCCCTTTTTATTTATTTGTTTGTCTCCTGGTTTCTCACCCTCTCAATTTTTTTTTTTTACTGTTCCCATTATGCCATCATTTTGCCCGTTCCTAAGTAATAACAAATTGTCCTGACTATGATCAGTATGTCTTATTACAATTGTGTCAGATATTTTGAGGAAAGGTTTACATACATTATCACTCTTTTTATAAGATAATTATTAAATGCATTGGTTAATGTACTTTAGGATTTTTTTCAGTCTCTGCGGACCTTCCGCTAATAAAATGCCTTAGCAATTCTATTTCACTCAAAAATAAACATTCATGTAATCAAGTCCATGATATCATCAGTCAAGACATTCTTGTCATTTAGAATTAGATCCAGAGAAGGGAGCAGCTGGCCTCATCACCTTTTATTCCCTAAGAGGCAGGATTAGTCTTTTGGAATTCATTCTCCACATGCCTACATCAAACTTTTACCAAATATTCTGAAATACCCTATTATTCATGGAAAAAAGTGAAACAAATATAAGAAAAGTATGTTTTTTAATTGCTTCTTTAAAACTTAATGATAATGATTATATTTTAGTTACTTTGTCCCTCAAATGAGCCCAGTAAAAAAGTTTATGTGTAATATTATAAAAAACAGATTTTCAGTTGGCGTTCCAAGATATAAAAAACATACAATGAAGCAAGATTTTTCTACTAGAGCCCACAGCTTTCCGAGTTAGATGCCAGTACAGAAATTGATACTTTTCCTGCTTTTGTGTGCTGTTTACAAATAAAGATTTTATGCCTTTCCACATAGTGATGCACTCACACTACTATGTCACTAAAATTTTCTGTCCCAAGGGTGAATGAACAGAAGTGATTTTGTACTTGGTATCATTAAACCTTACCCAAACACTGTTTTATGTCTTATATTTTTCAGAAGAATCCCAAAAATTTGTTTTTAATAAATTTTTATAAGCCCAAGTAATGTTAAGTTATTTAGCTGTTCTATTTGTTCTTATCATAATTTAATAATAATTGTATTCCCTAGTAGTTTGGTTTTGGGAAATTTGCTTAACCACTAGAAGACCTAGTTTTCCTTGTCTTTAAAATGGGAATAGTGATAGCAGTCTCTATTGTGCAGCTGTGAAGATAAAATCAGGTGAATGCAAACTATTTGACAAGTCTCTTGTTTAGTATAAGTTAATTACTCAAAATCTAGGCCATGGTAATTGTTAATTATTGTCAATATTGCTGAAATTAATAAACCAATTAGTTATTTCCAACAACATATTCCTTTATAGTTATACGTAAAAACATGAGAAGCTCAAGATCTATTTAAATCCTTAGGTCACCCTAGGAAACTAATTACAAAGTAAATATTAGTTATTCATATGTTATTAGAAATAGCTGTGCTTCCCAAACAGGGCACCCTATTTAGTAAATATATGAATTCTAGTTCCTTTTGTTCTAAGGATAGTAAAACAACATATTGCCAAGAAGCCCTAATATTTTTCTTTTTTTAAGTTCTCCATTGAATCGATAAATAAATGTTTGAATCGCCCACCTACAAAGATTTTCTTTGAGGAGAAAGTGCAGGGGTCATTTGAAAAGTCACTTGATACTACACTAGAAAGAATAGCTTTTTCTCTTGGGTTGACTATAAATAGATGAAATAGCTTTTTCTCTCTCCTTGCCTCATTCCCCACCCCCATCACTCATGCCCTTTATAATATTCGACAAAAGCATTGTTCAACTGCATCTTGTCTGACAGTGAAGGTACATAAAATGCCCATTTTGTTTAAATGAATGGCAGTAACCTTTTTGCTACACTAACTACTATCGCACCATAAGAAACAGCATGGGCTCTGCCTATATCTCTTCTCTGTCAGTTCATGGTGTCTTACAGGTGATATAAATCACAATCCCCTTTAATCTGATAGTCATTTCACTTGTTTGAGGCACCTGAAGTTTCTAAAGTTGTATGCTCACTAACATTGATACACAACACATTTTTTTAAAGAAGCAAAAATGGCCAATAGCATAGTCTCAAATCCTGCAATGCTATCTTGTCTTTAGAAACAATCTCAATGATTATTTCATATTTGACTGTAAGCCATTTATTTACAAAATATTTAGTGATTTTTATTAAGTACCTGTCTCATGTTAAGGGCTGAGATTGAATAGTGAGCCAAAAATTGGCACCCTGCCTTCATTGACCTATCACTTTAGTTCTTCATCTCCTCAGGTTATAAAAATCTCATATTTATGCATGTATTTGTTTATGTTTTACATATTTTTTTAAGTTTTGGAACTAGTAAAAAAAATAAAATCATATAAATCCTCTTTCCTAGAAAATTCATACCACTATTTTGAGTGAGTGACATACACACTCAAAGTGGCCAGGAGCAGTAATTAAATATCAAAACTGACAGTACAGAAACAATATATGAGCAGAGTCTGATAAATTAACTAATTCACAAGTTAATTAAGAATCATACACAAAATGGTAAAATTGGTAAAATCATACAATCACTGGTTTAAAGTCTATTATCTTGGATTTACCCAGAAGCATATGCTGAGACAAGTATTGCAGTGCAAAGAGTTTATATGGGAAGTTCCCAGGAAATAAATGTAGGAGGATATGGAAATGAGACTAGAAGGAGAACACAGATAATAAAATATTAACAGTCAAGCAAGCAGCTGTGTGGATAAAAGAATCTTAACCTAGTGAGGAACTCAACTCTGACATCCAATATAGAACATCTGACTCAGAATTATCTCGCCTGAGGGCCAAGCTGCTGAGGCTATAAAGACTTCCATGTGGTCTTGGTTGAGAGCTGCTCTTCAGGGATGCTAACTCCGTGGTACATCTAGATTACTGCAATGGTGGATAAGATGCTGTGGGGGCAGAGCCCCAGAAAGAAGTTTCCAGGCTCTCGGCCTCACATAGATAGGTGCCTGGCTCAGGTAGTAAATGGCCATCAACTGTGATTGTATGGCCATCAGCTGTGGCTAGTTGGCCGTCAGCTGTAACCAGTGAGCCATTGGCCACTAATATAACTGCTGTGGCTACGCTAGCAGAGAGAAGAGAGGAAGAATGGGGGCTAGCAAGAAGATGGCGGCTGGGCTGGCAAGTGTGGATGGCGGTTTGTGGACAGTGTGGATCCAGCCTCCAGTGAGAGTATAGTGCCGCCAGAGAGAATATAGTGGTATGACTCCCCTACCTATGGCTCCGTGGGTGTTCCTTTTTGGCCTCACCATATCCTGCGTTATGTGGGGAGCGGGACCAGAGACCCTGCAGGCCTCCCCGCACGACACTGGCAATTGGAGGTCTGTCCTGCACATACTGAAGCGGTAAGGTAAGGGGGATATGGGTAAATCACAATTTTAATACCAAGTCTTAATTCAGTAATCCATGAAATAGAACACTGAGCAACGATAGTAACAAAGATTGAAGGAAGTAATTTACATCAGTGACATATAACTGGATTACTATTCCACAAATACTGGGAAGTTATAAATATTCCTACCCTCCCTTAATCCCACAGATTATATTAGTTGCTCATGCTGTGAACTCCCATAAATTTATACCACCTCAATTGTAATTTATTAACTTTTATTTATTTATTTATTTATTTTACTTTAATTGTCTACCTCTTTTGTAGAAAATAAGGTCTATGAACACAGGGACAATATGTTTTTTGCTTAATATCAAATCTCAGTAATTAACAAAATGTCTACCCCGTAGTAGGTTCTATCTGATGAATAATAGGTCAATGATACTACATATATTTTGCAACACCATTCTAAAAGAAAATTCGGGGATATGTTTTTAAAAGGACATATAATGAAATACAAATTTAAGGACTGCATTTAAAATGGCTTTGGATAATATCCATATGTTGTAATAACTCAATTGAAATAGCATTTGTTGTTCTTTTCTTCCATATGTAGGCCCTACTCATTTGGTGGAAATAATTGTAGGGCTTTGTAATTTCACCTAAATTATTTTTGATTTAATCAATTTACCGGTATTTTTAAAAAGTTACTAATGGTTTTTCAGGGAGAGTTAAGGATTTGATTGGTATTGTGATCTGATAGCATTTGCTTTTGATCTAAGTTTCTTTTCAAAATCAGATAAGGATGTTCTGAACTAGCAAGAACAAAAGTACTAAACAGCAAATGTATTATGATTTCAGGTGATGTTACTTTGAAGAAAGAGTAAACCCTCAGGAAACGTAAAGGGAACCAGCAAGCATTTAATTAGCACTTAGCCAAACCTTCCTTAAAAATGTTTATGTCTGTGAGTTTTTGTTTCTTTGTCTAGTTCCTTTGTTGCTTTCAGTTTTATATCCCACATATCAGTGAAATCATGTTTCTTGACTTTTTCTGTCTGACTTACTTCGCTTAACATAATAATCTCAAATCCATCCAATTGCTGCAAATGGCACTATTTCATCTTATTGAAGAATAGTATTCCACTGTGTATATATACCACATGTTCAAACTCATAGACATAGACAATAGTTTAGTGGTTACCAGAGGGTAAGAAGGGAGGGGGATGGTAGATGAGGGTAAATGGGATCAAATATATGGTGCTGGACATACAATGTGATATATAGATGATGTATTACAGAATTGTACAACTGAAATTTATGTAACTTTGCTAACAATTGTCACCCCAATAAACTTTAATTAAAATAAATAAATAAAATTTTTAAAAAAGAAAGAAAAATGCCTAATTCAGGAATAGCCATGATAGTTCAGTGTTTTTAGTTGTGATAAAAAGATCTTGAAATTTAGAAAAAGAAAAAATTAATAGCCTATGTGATATATAACATAGATTTTTTTTTCCCCAAAATTTTTGAAAGTGCTTTCATTTAGTAAAATTTCTAAATAAACACTTTCAGGTTTAGAAAAAAATAGACATGTACTCTCTGGGTGATCTTGTATACTGTATTTTTTTATATGTTAGCTTTTTAGGGTTGTGAGAAGCAGTTAATTAATTTGCTTATTTGTAAGAAGGAATAGAAATATGAAGGAGAGAAGAAAACTCAGGAGTTTAATCTATCTATCATCTATCTATCTATCTATCTATCACGTTTCTCTTGAAAATCTTTACGGATTTGCCTTCTTTGTGACTGGGGAAGTTATTAAAGGTTTCCTAACTAAATTTGGCAATTAAAAAGATAACTATTGAAAGTAATAGAAAGTGTCTCATTGTGTAGACAGGCTAATGTTAAAAAGCTGAAATCTTAGACAATGGTTTTGTTTTTCCACAGTTCTAGAGCTTTTATCTATATTTCTTAATGGAGAGTTATGATGTAAGGTAATGTTCTATGTCCTAAGACAATATAGTTAATGCAGGGCAGATTAAAAACTTGTTACCACTATCCTATGGCCTTGTATCATGAATAATTTGTGCCTTTATACAAGTAAAAATCTATACTAAAGTTTGTTAAAATCCAAGCCTAGAAGATCTAGTACATGAACTTGAGAAACTTAACTTACATTTGTTTAACATTTTCATTTCAACATCACTGGCAACTGAACATATACAAAAATGAGCTCATAGTTTCCCTTTGAACGAAATTCAGTATCCTGATAAAATGTCTCACCATCTATGCAGCTGTACCAAAACTAAACTTTGAACTTTCTTTTCATCAGCCATTTAATTCAATGTTTCTATTGCATGCATCTCTTACATTTCTCCTGAATCTGACTGCTTTTCTCCATCCTAATGGCCAACCACTAAAAACAAGTCAAATGGTTTAGATAACTGGCTCAGGAAGGGCAGCACATGAAGAAAAACAAACTGGGTATTTTGTGGATTTTCATGATCTACCCACCTCACTTTTAGCATCACTGAATCAAGTCTTAAAATTCTAATATCATAGTTTTATATATACTTATAGTACATACATTTATATTATATGCATTTACATTTTTACATAACATAGTTTTATATACATTTATACTTACATATAAGTATAGTCTGACTCAAACTGTATTTTGCGGTTTTATATAGATTCATATTTATATATTATACAGTTTTACATACATTTAAATTTATGTATAGGTATAGTGTTATTTAGACTACCTTTTTAATGAAAATAGACCTCTTCAATAATTCAGAATTGAGAAATTGTGTGACTTATGGAATTCTCATAGCACCTCAAATTAAGCTTGTGAGTCTTATGATGAACCTTTGACTAGACAATGAATGAATGACATGTTTAACTCCCTTAGGCTCCCTCATTTGCAATTTGATTGTTCACCTTTGTAGCTACCATAGATCATTGATTGGGAGGGATCAAACTCATTGCTAAGTCTGGAATATCAAAGTGGAGAGATTAATCAAACTCTAGAATCCCTCGAAGATTGTCAGAAGACCAATGACCTTTCCTGGACTATTAGGGAGAGAGTTATTTTGAATGAATTAAATTGATGAGTTTAGGGAGAAGAAGGATGCTGTTAGGTATATTCAGGGTGGTTTTACTAAAGTCTCAATAAGTATGAACTCCTCTCTGTCAAAGCTGAAACATTTTAGCTTTTAAATGCCTACGCTGGCTGACTCATGACCATTCTGACTTATCATAGATCAGTTATTTCAATAGCCACTCAATCAGCACTGATGATTATGGCAAAATGAAGCCTGTAATTATGGATTAGTGTCATACTCTACTGCGATAACAGGGAAATTACAACTTACACTTTGCTGTAAAAAATAAATGGTTCTCGTGTTATGTTTTAAAAGTTTTACTTTTACTTTTTGATAAAAATATTAAATAATTTAATGCGTAAGTTTAGGACTAGTATCAACATCAATATTCAGATGCACAAATATTCATAGCTTTCACATGAGCACATATTTATATGTCTGTAAATATACTAATAGTTTATAATATTTTAACAAAGATTAGGTTATAAATATGTATTCTCATATATACAAGTATTACGTAAGCACTCGTATTTCAGACAAAAACATATTATATGTACATACAGTGGATATGTTTTTTGTTTTTGTTTTGAATGTATGACTATAACTTAGTCAGTAGCAGTGTTGATAACTCTCAGTAAACATTCTTAGTTTATTTTCCTATAGTACACTAAAAAGCTTTTTGTATTTTCCTTGAATTTAGAACACATTGGTTTACTTTAGAAACTAAGACTTTTCTTTATATGTGATATTTTTTTTCTTTTCTAACGTTATTAGAGATTCTTGTCTCAGACGCTTGTTACTACCTGATTTAAAAAAATAAATAAAAGTCGAAGCATAATTTCAGCTGGCAAGGGACACAGTCTTATTACGTACTTGCATTTTCTCCCATATGTTACTTTCCTCTAAGATTCTTGTAAAGAAATCCTGAAGGAAAATGGAAGAGAAATGTCAATGGAGTAGCTTGATCTCATCTGGCTCTGGTGAACTTTTAAAAAACATAGGTCAAAATATGTTTTGCTTCCACTTTAGCTTTATGCTTGAGTCATTTTATTACATGTGCATATAACCTTTTACTTAACAAAAGCTTTCTCACACCCATAAGGCAGCTCTTTATAATAGCATACATATGCCTAGTTCTGAGAAGAATTTAAGTGGATAATGAGGTTACAGATATAAGACTCCTGTAATTGAGGTGATTAAAGAAATTAAAGCATTTGAGGTAGGACCTAAATATAAGAAATAAAAATACAACTAGTCAGTTTTGAAATTGTAGACTTTCATGAAGTAATACAAGTGTATCATCAGATACAGAAACTTATCAGAATCATAACTGCAGAAAGTTTTGAAATTAATAACCCATTTAGTCACTACATGGTTATTGGGCATTTACTGTTACTGTGCTAAGTTGGGAGTTGTAATGGTGAACAAGACTTTTCGTTGTAGAGTTTACAATGTATTTGATGTGAAAAAATAAATAGGTGATTATAATACCATTTATAAACGCCCTGGCCTTCAATTGTTTTTAGTCAATGAACCACTATATGCATCGTTATATGACACAAGTAGGAGCAATCAGATATTTTCCCAGAAATATTTTTAATTGGAGTTATTTTGGGAGAAATTCTTTCTTGCTTCTCTGATCATGCAGCTTAAATATTTGCCCATATCTGTCAGTAGCCATGCTCCCTACATGAATGAAAAAGGCATGCAGAGGGAAGATCCACATGGTTGCTAGATTACTTCTAATTCCTTTAACTCTCCTTTTGATTTGAAGCTTTTAAATATATCATGCCTTGCCATCAAGGTTATTGACAGTTTAGCAGAGGTCAGTATGCCAAATGACTATGATTAGCCAATATGACTAATATTCTACATAATTACTCTTCTAGCAGTGTCAGTATTACACAATGAGGTGACTTTTCTCCAAAAATGCTTATACAGATCTTTAAATGGCAAACATTTCAATTAATCTCATTGGAATTTTGGTGGGTGGGGATGACAGTGAAAGAAAATGAAACAGTGTTAAAGGTGTTTGAAAAAGAATAAGAAACTGTGGTAGATCACACACTCATCAGCGATTCCTCTATACCTGTACTAATTTATATACTTGCTGCTCTCATTCTGCCAAAATTGAATTAGGCTATTCAGAATTTCTACTATAGGGTTAACAAACTAGTTTTGTTATTTGTTTGTTTGTTTGTTTGGGGGGTTATGTTGTTGTTTTCTCAAGCATGTTCCCTAATGTTTTGTTGGGTCTATCTTCTTGACCCAACAAAAACTTGGTTCTGCTCCAGGGATACAAGTCCCCCTAAAACCCTTTCACATGGATGTTGATCACTCTCTAAAAATAAAGAGGGAGACTCCATCTACTAAAATTACAATAACCAGAACCACAAATATAATAGATAACTTTGACAGAGTGCTCTATTCGTGCTAGGCATTGTTCTACATTCATTTCATGCATTGTCTTGTTTAATGCTCAAAGCAATTCTTGAGATAGTCTCTAGTTTTATTTGCATTTTATAACTAATAAATAGTGGGCGTTGTGTGGTTATTTAACTTTATTAAAGTGACACAGCTAGAATGGCTTTTCACAAACGATTCACTTCTGCATCAGAATTTCTTATAAATATAGTTTAAAATGTTGATGTATGAAAACACATCCCTGACCTGCTTGTCAAGACTCTGGGATTGTGGGATTCAAGAATCAAGAAATTATCTGGGTGATGCTAATGTATCCTAAAATTTGAGAACCAGTGAGCTTTGTAAGTGCAAGAGATTGGGTTTTAACCCAGATATTCAAAAAATCTGAAATCATGCATGCTTGCCACTATTACAATACATAATAACAACTTTTAATGTGAGTGTCATGGGTTTGGGTGATTGGGTCTCAAGGGACTTAATTCTGGTATTTTTGTGACACTTCTTGGTTTTCTGTATATTAAAGACAATTGACCTAATCAAAAACATACCTTATTATGTGCATAATTTTTTAAAAACTTATTTTGCCTCCAGTTGCCATTAGATTTCTGGTCTGTTTGATATATATACTTTCTCCAGAATATTTAATGGCAAACTTTCTTAAACATAATTGTTATTAAAGCTAAGTAAAATCTGAAAATATGTTGTAATTTGAACATAATTATTCTATGCATAGATGACTCATTGAAATATTTAAATTGTACACTTTCAATTGTGTCCTCAAAATAGTCTCATTCATTTCCGCAATAGATGAATTTTGAGTGTTCATAAGATTTTTTAAAAAGTTAATGTTTGGACATTGAACCAATCTTTTGCAATTGTATATTGTTCAATGTAGGCTATAAAAATTATACTTTGCTATACTTAATTTTGTCCCAAAATTCATTTTGTGAATTTGCCACATAACATGAGGTTATATATTTGAGCATGATCTTTTCTCTTTTCAAACCACGTTGATAAAAAACTATTTTTAAATGAGTTTCTTTTTTGTCCGTTTGTTTGTTTTTGGTCTTTATGATTCACAGCCACTTTGATGAGCCTCAACAATTACTTTTAACTATGTGACCCAGTAATACCCTTGAGCTATTGCAGTGACCAGGACAAGAGCAATGTCCTATCTAATGTGTTCTTTTTACGCTTTTACAGAAAAAGAAACCAGAAAACCAATTTCTTGTAACTTTGTCTAAATTAAAAGAAGAAAAATAATAATTAGAGCAAAGACTTCTCCAGGAAACTATGTTAATGAATCCAGTACATACAATTGCATAGAGACCTCTAACTTTTTCTTTGTTATGTTAGTTTGCTATTCTGTTATTTCTCAATTTGTGTCTATATTTTGAAGCTGGGAGTAGTGAATTGGTTAATAGTAATACTAATAACAAAACATTAGCAAACTTACAAAGGAAGCCTTTGATTGTAAAGATGACAGCATACTTATAGAGCTTAATTTGTTATTAATTCATAATGCACTGTATTTCTCCTTAACCTCTAACCAGCACAGATATCTGTGCGTGTTCTTATTCTGAAACAGGAGAATCAAAATATCATATACCAACCATTCCTCACAGGCTTAAAGTCTTTTATTCCTCATCCTCTAGTGAGTGCTGATGACGAACTATCAGAAGTTCTAAGGAAATTATCCCAAGAGGTAGTTCTGGCAAGAGAAAGGAACATTGCTCCTAAATAGCAGATTGATTCTGAATGAAGGCCTTGTATTAGACGACCCCCAGTCTCAGCAGGATTTTCAAAAGAGATTATTGACTTGCTGCCCCAATGTCTCAGACCAACAATCTGTAAATCATAGGACAGAGACCACAGGAAGTTTTTCTTTGGACAGAAAGAAAAAGAACTCAGATTCCCTTAAAGAAGATTGAAACTCCAATTATTGATTTTTGAGAAAGACAAAATTAATGGAGGTTTCTCATGTCCTATCTAGGCCAAACTTCAGTTGCCTGAAAATTTTCCTACCTTTTAAAATCTAAAACATAGCATGGAATCTATTGCTATTTTCACCCTCCACCCCTAAAAAGTTAAAGCTGGATTTCTTTCTATTAATTTGATTTTGATCATTATGACTTACATTATTTTTAAGAAAAAAAAATTCAATTGTGAATATATTCAGGGATATTTTGCTAGTATTTTCGTGAAATCTAAATCACAGTTTTTATTAAAACGTATTTTTACTGGACTCAGTTCTGTAGTTGTTTTCTGAGATGATATTTTGGCCTTTATAACTGGAAGATGTATACCTGTTATTCTATGTTATTGGGTAATTTGATAATCTTGGCTAATTTTGAAATGTGTTAGGCGAATACAATTCAAATATGACAAATACTCATCTACCTACCTCTTGGCTGTCTGTCTCTCCCAACTTGATAGTATACGATACCCCCAAATCTTATTATTATTTTCTATACCTTGATCTCCATTTTCTACCATTAATGCCCAATTATCAATAGCCTGGGAGTTACAATCAAGTCCCCTGCTATATCACAGACTATAAAGAGATTAGTTATGAACATAGCAAAAATATCACTGTGAATCCTTTGCCACTTCCACATTTGAAAAGGAAATCCACAAGTAGAATCTGTATAGGTTGTGTGGACTCATGAAGCAGGCGACTCCTCTGTGCCTCTACAATCTGCAAGTCGTACCTTTCTGATATCCAGTGGCATCACTGCAAAATTTTTCCATTTCCTTCTCTTCTTCCTCCTTTTACCATTTCTTAAATCTTCTAATCCTTTACCTGAGCTATCAAGACTTGGTTTATATGTATATTTTAAATTGATACTATTTAATATCATCTGAGATGTATAAAAAATGAAAATAGAATTAATTTTATAAAATTTTATATTAGCCACATTAAACATGTATTATCTGTTAAGTAGTCTTTTAGTTGCTTATTTTGACAAATATAAACAAAAACAACAAACAGCCTTTTCCCTGAGCTTCATATTTTATATACCTTTATTCTTACTGCTATTTCTCTCCTAGATTTCTGAAGGAAAAAAAGTGGGAATGGAACATCGCCATTAAACAAAAACAGCTAACTGTATGATCTACTGTGCTCATAGTGCTTAATGCATTCCATTTTAGAACATGCTTACCGAAGAACTTTATTCATTTTTTACACTGCTTTAAGAATCCAAATCATTATACATTCACAAAGCAGACTCAATTGTTTCTATACACACACACACACACACACACTCTTAATATTCAAATATTTGGTTCAGTTATGTAAAATTCTATTGAAACTGCCGATACAATTTTAAACTGAATTAATTGTTAACATTTAAAACTGCTGATTTTTACATAAAATTTGAATTTTATCTTGTCTCAAAACTTGAGAAAACCTAGGCTTATATTTTGGTATAGCATTAGTTTCCTTATGCTGAATGTTGACTTCTCCCTTTGGTTCACTACTGTCACTTTCTGATGAAGCACATTCATTTTTTATTACCTTCCTGGTCTCTAAGCATTTTCATTTATATAACCACAGACCATTTCCATCTATGTCCATAGACCCAGGTTAATTCATCCTCTCTTCTATTTCAGGGTTCCTTCCTAAAGTATTCAAGACAATTTCCAGTGAAAAGAATTGTTTTCTCATATCACTTCTTTCACTATTTGACTGTTTTAATTAGAGGCATGGCCTTTCGTTAAACTCATGCCATCTAAACAGAAAATAACTTAGGTGTATAATAGTTAGCATCAAACGTGTGAAAGACTATGAAGTAAGGATTAATTATCTTGTCCAGTTCCAGAAATGAGAACACAGACTGATGGCAGAAAACAAAATTAAATATTTTCTAAATATGGGAAGGTACTTATGTTAGTAAGTTTTAGTTAGGTTTTGATGCATAACAAATCACTCCAAAATTTAGTGTCTTAAAACAACATTTTATTTAGCTCACTGTTAAATGGGTTGGCTGCATAGTTCTTCTGATCTGAGGCAACATATCAGATCTCTGTTGGGATAGCACATATAGCTTCAGCCACTTATCTCATGGTTAACAGGCTGTTTGTTGGCCAGAATAACAGGGGTGATTTCGATATTTTCAACTCATCATCTAGCAGGCTTTTCCACATGCTGGTTGCAGATTTCCAAAATAAGGAAAATAGGAATCTGCAAGATCTCTTGAGCCTGGGCTTAAAACTTGGTACAATGTCACAAAGCAATTTCTAAGACTAGCCCAGATTAAAGGGGTAGGAAAATAGATTCTGTCCTTTGAAGGAAGCACGTTGAAAATTATTTGTTATTTTTGCAATCCCCTAGTAGCCATGATAAGTTCCTTATGTACCAAAAGTGCCTCTCAACAGCAGATGCAACACCTGGGATAATTTTTCCTCAGACAAATTCATCTATGCGTGTATGGTTAGCAACTTCTACTTTGCTTAGTAGCAAAAACTTATTTTCATTGTCATAATTGTTTCCTGGAATTTTAATTAATTTTCCAAATTTTGTTTTCCTTTGAAAAATTCTATCACGTTTACTATTCCTGGTAATATAATATAAAAATGGAGATAATATAAATACATAGACTCCTATCTTCCATGACTGCGAATACAACCAGCTTTTTCCATCCTCTCTTCCCATTATTTTTCCTCTTTAACTCAAGAGTTTTTATAACAGAAAGAATTGTTTTAATTTTTTGTCCCCTGTTGCATTTGCCCTTTCCATGCTGCGTTTCAAGTTGCTTACATGATGGCAGGAAAATACTACACACAAGCAGCACATCTCCCATTTATTTGGCCTAGGACATATAAACTTAACAGAAGCTAAGTGTGTACATACATAGACAGGAGCAGATGAAGTATGTTGTGACATGTCTACTACTTGGCCCGTCCATATTTAAAAAAAAGTGTATGACTACTGTTTACAGTCTCTCAGGAATAGTTCTAGCAAATTTGAGAAAATACCCTATTGTAGGCTGTTGTGTTTATACTCAGTTCTAAATATATCAAATTTCCAGAAACTTTTAAATTTTGCCTTTCCTTTAGAGAAAATGATTCCCTGAAGATCCTCCTTCCCTGAAGTCCTTGATTCTGATCCAAGAGTACGATCACAAATCTATTTACCATATATTTTCCTTTGACAAATGTAAAACTTATAAAATGGTTTCATTTGGGCACCACTATTACTATAGTACTACACGCCCAAGCCCAAGTGTAGCATATCCATTTTGACATAACTACCCTATACACCCAGTATTACTAATTGATTTTCCCTACAACTTCCTTCCCATATTACTTTCTACACATTGTCCCTTTTATTACCATCTTCCTAATCACGAAGGTCCAAATCTTAATTTGATTTCTCCTAATTGTGTTTCACATCCAAGTTATTTCTGAATCCTGTTATTTTGGTCCTCAAATCTGCCCCTCTATCCTGTTTTTTTTTTTTTATTTCCTCTGCCCAATAGGCTATCCACATGGTCTCTAAATTCACCTTCTACCAACTCCATATACATATATATCCTGATTTTATTGAGGGCAAAATTCTGATATTTCTACTCTCCTGCTTTAAAAAAAAAAAAAATTCCTGAATTCATTTGAAAAATATAAAATATACTTGATGCTAAAATTCAGTTTGACTTGCCTAATGTTTCCTATTGTTCCCATTATTTAACACATGTAGCACTCATCCCCTAATTTCTTCTGTTTATTTTTTTTGTTTCTTAGAATTTTTTCTTTCCTTTTCCTCATGGCCAAATCATAGACATTCCTCATGGTCTACTTTTAAATGCTGTCTTGTACATTGACTACTTAATAAATTTTTTTATTTCTCTCTTCACCAAAGTCATTTATTTCACCTATACTTCATCATTACTGATTACTATCAATGTAGTTATAATTAATTTGTGCATATAACTCATTTCCTATATTTGTGAATTGTCTGGTTCAACTTTGCTTAACAATAGTGAGCAAAATAAGCAGTTGGGCATAGTATTAATTCAATGAGTGAATTATAGTTTAATTAATGGAGTCAAACACAAGATGGCCAAGTGTATCATTAAGATGTCCAAGAAGAAAAAGAGAATATAAAAAATTCATATTATCAATCATAAATACATCTCTCAAATAACTGTGCATCTTATAAAATTTGTTTAGATGAATATTATCTGAAAGAAAGTGCAAAACTGAGCCTAGGTTTCTTATCTTGATATAAATGACCATGTCTGGCTGTTATGTTCAACTTAGTATCACTAATGTGCAGAGCAATATGGATTTTTTTTTCTGGAATTAAATCAATGAATGTTTATCAAAAGGGAACACAGAAATGTAGATGAAAACTACTTTTTAAATTAAATGTATTTCATAATACATCTCAGCCCTAAGGGAAGTTTATGCTTTTTAAATGTTCATTTGTTACTGCATAGAAATGAAATAGTATAGTTATAAAAATATATCTGTGTCTTAAGCAATCTTATACTTTTATTTCTCTTTGTACAACAAGGAAACACTTTTAACATCTTTTAGTAGTATCATCTAAACTGCTGAATTAGAGAAAAGCCCAAATATTGCTTTCCTATTTTGGATGCTTCATTAATGTGCTCATATTTTGTTTTTGTTCTTCATGTGAACTCTGTAAAAGGAGGACTGGGCAAATGGAAGTTTTCCATATCCATGCAACTGAATTATGTAAAGATTTTTAGAGTCATTTTTAATGAAGTATCAGACATCATCTGGGCCATTCATTAAAAGTGTCAAAAACACATAATAATTGAGTTTCTCTTAGGGAGTGATTTGCTCACAAGAAATGAATATAGACTATATGGTGAAAATACAGTTTTCTGAAGTTTCTAAGAAGTTATCATAAGTAATCTGAATTTTATAGGGAGGGACGGAGGAAGAAAAAAACTGAAACATACATTCTAGAACCATGATTTGTGCTTTTTAATATTAATGCCTGGAAACCTTTGCTAGCTTGAAACTGTCTTCCAATTTTTGAAATTAACTGTCTTAATATTAAACTTCAGACAAAACTACTTTTGTATGGTCAACAAAAGTGGTGTTTTAAATAGGATCACCTTTCCTTGACAAAATTAATATTCTAAAGCAACATATGATTTGTGAATATATTCAATGGAAAGCTTGTCTTATGCTACAGATAGCTTCCAGGGTCTAATACATTCAAGTAATGAAGCACTGATATAATTTAGATTTTGTTTTTATTTTCTCTATTTCTGCTGTATTATTCACAGGCTTTCTGTTTACCTTTTTTATTTACTATCTATACTTATGGTTGGACTTTTGTACTTGCAACATTCCACAAGTACAAAATTGTTACTTTTCAATATTTTTACTTGGGTTTCTTGTTCAGATATAGGCACATGATCTATTTCATTTTTCTATATTTTTGTATACACTGGATGTTAAGTAGCATTTAATGGTGTTCACATAATATTGAAAACATCATCAGATTTCTGAATCATTAATGTATTACTGCCTATATTTACTAAGCAAACATTTGAAAGAAAAAAATAGCATGGTAAATCTACTAAAAAAATAAAACACATTTACAATAAAGAGAAACAGTTCAAATATGAAATTTGAAAAAAGGTACCAAGGTAAAAAATAAAAAAAGGTAAGACATTTTTGGGAAAACAATGTGTTCTAGGTGGAGCGAGAAACACAGATTTTTAGAGGCAAATAAGAAAAAAAGAAATTGACATGTTCAGTTAAATAGATTTTTCACAATTCTCACATTTTTTATTTTGATTTCTACTCTATTTTGAATTTTGTTTTTTAATATTCAAATGTTTTTCTTATGTATGCTTTATAATTGAGTTAAAACTTTATTGACTTGTGGTCAGATAATGTGGTCTGAATATTATCAATTTCTTGAAAAAATTTAATCTAATTTTCTGTCCTCTGATATGGTCAACTTTCTGAAATAGTCAATATATGCTTGGGAAAATGTTGATTCTACATTTCTTTGGTATTATTTCTGTATGTATCCATTACTCAAGCTTATTTATACCCTTTTACTTCTATCTTTGAGTGTTAAAAGTTTAAAAGAATAATTTTAAAATCTCACGCAATTACAGTCAGTTTAAAAATATATATGATTTTGTTTACCAATTGTTTACTTTGTTTTTTGAGACTATGTTGCAATGACTGTGATAATTATATCTTCTGAGGGAATTAAACATTTTGTCTTTAAGATGATGAATTTACTTCATACTATTCAAGAGTTAAGAGAGATTTTTATCTTAGAATATTGAGGATATCATTCCATTCATCTCTGTAATACTTTGTTGCCATTCTCTTGTAGGTGATCTGCTGTTTTGATTTTTTTACTTGGTTGGGCTCTAATATGTTCTTCTGTGATTGGCCATATAAATTTATCCTAGATACATGTTAGGTGTAAAACTTTTTAAAATCATTCTTGCTTGGGATTTGTTAGAATTTTTGGATCGGGTTTGGGGACCTGAAAAAATCAGTCATAATCTTTTTGATTATTGACACTCTCCTTTTCTCTCTCTTCTTCTAGATCCCTGATTTGAACAGTTGATATTCTCACTGATATTCTCACTTAACCTCTCACATCTCATTTATCTTGTTTTTGCCTTTTTGCCTCTCTCTAGGCTCCATTCTCTATGTGGAAAACAGCAAAGCCCAATGGATATTTAAAACCAGATAACTGAATTTGCTATTTCTTTAAGTTAGGGAGAGCTACACTAGAAGTAAAGCCTCATTGAGTAAAGCAAAGTTTTGAGGTTTTGGAAAGTGTTAGGGGAAAGTTATGTTGGTAACGGAGGTTGCCATCTGCTTAGAAGCATGCTCACTGGATTCTGTCCTTTGTAGATTTGCTGACCCTTAAAATGTATGGTTATCATTAATTTGTTAACTTTTAGAAGCACGATCACTGAAACAAATTGACAAGGACTGATCTGAGAGGTATAAAATCAGTTTTGGAATTTATCTTATATCACAACTATAAACATTCAGTTTTTTCCTAGGACTATGAAGACATAATAAACACGGCTAATTCCTTCTGATATATGAGTATCTCCTATGGTTCACTAATCTCTTCAACTATGTCTAATCTGCTAAGTAATTCATACAATGAGTTTGTAATTATTGCAGTTATGGTTTACCTATCCAGAAGTGATGTTTGCTTCTTTTTCACATTTAGTTTTCACCTGTTTATATTGTGCACTTTTATTCTATATGCAGATATCTTTATTCTATGTGAAATAATTCCATTATCTGATTCCTTTCACAAGTCTGTTTATTTTTTTTATTTTTGACTCTAAGCTTCTTGTTTTCCTTGGAATTTTATCTAAGGTAATACTTTGAAACATGTTTTGAAGGAAAGGTCTGCAGGGGGTTGAGCATGTTATGTCATTACTGTAGTCTAAAGATGACTCAGACTCAAATCATTTTAAATTCAGTTCTTTATCTCAGATTTATCTTTTAATTAAATGAGAAACATTAATTAAGAATGCAAATGTGACAGGAAAGTTGTGGTGGTAAATTCTCAGACTTTCTGTGCCTTAACACAGTTCCAGGTTTTAGATAGGTAAATTTAGTTGTTGTCCTGGGAACAGATGAGTTTATTTCTTATATCCCCATGGTAGCTATGTAAACCTCTAAAGCCTCATCATTATGTGAGGCTTCTATAACATTCCCCAGATTTAGTAGACTTTGACTTTATCTAGTGCTTCCCTTGGCTAATGCCGCTGCCCAGAGTTCAGCAGAAACTCTGTGTTTAGATTGGTTTTGACACTTTCTACCAGCTAGTAGGAATCATTTTACTTATTTTAGATTCTTAGCAAATTCTTTACATTTGCAACAGCCTAACAATGGGTATAATTGTATCAATACCTATTTCTATTTATATAGACCTCTCTGTTTATATAGATGTATCAATATAAATATAGATAAATATGTGTGGACAAAAAATATATAAAAATATGGAAGGTGACCTTGTAGTGTGATCTGATCATAAATTCCTAACTGGGCACGTCCTGGTGGGTAGTCACACTACAGGCATATAACTTCTTTAGGAAAATGCCTTATCCTTGCCTTAAGCAAGCCCTGTCTATTGTTTATGTGCATCTAGATTAACACACCTTTAAAATGCCACTTTCAGACCTCTACTTCTAAAGCATGAATACCCTCAAGAGAGCACAGGATTTTAACTATCCTGTAATCTGACCCCTGCTTTGCTTTCTCCCACCTTCAAGTAATCTTTCTTACCTTTTCTCTTTAATCTCAACTGTATAAAAGAAACTGCAAACTGTTTTTCTCCAAAGCATTTTTCTCAGTCTATTGAGATCTAGCTTCCAGGCATACCCTGTTTGGCTCAAATAAACTCTTATAAAAATTCTCTACAGGTTTGGATGATTCTCACATTGATATATATATATATATATATATATATATATATATATATATATATATATATATATATATATATATATATATTTTTTTTAATATGCAAATACTTTAAAATGTCATCTTCATTTCAGCTACTCTATCTCATTCTTATTTTTAAATATATAATAGTAATGCTATAACACCTAATATTTGGTGACTGCCTAATATTTCCTAACTTGATGTTAAGCATTTAAATGCTTTATTTCATTCAATACTCAAAGCAATTCTTTGAAGAAGATACTATTATGATGTCTATTTTTAAATGAAGAGAATGAATTTTTAGGAGGTTGAAAAATCCAAAAGCAAGTTCAACTTTTAGTTCTGAGAATTAAGTTCTAATTAAGCTCTACCAAAGCTCTAATAATTAAGCATGGTATGTTTTAATACTTAATAATATACTATTTTAATTATTAGATCAATAAATCATTTCCATACAGTTGACATCAGAATTAGGACCACATATCCTGTTGACAGAATTTCGATGTTTCAGGATATGATTTTCAGTGAATCTCTCCATACCACAGTGGTTCTAACTGCAAATGAGGAAGCAAATATGTGTACATTCTTTCATAGGAAAATTGAGGATTTATTTGTTAATTGGCTTTGAGATCCTAGGATTAAAAGTTTAAGTACTGTCTTTATTAAGGATAAAAACTAATTAAAGTTTTAATCTCAAGTAATCTTGGGCTTAAAGAACGTCTCTTATATTTATGTAATAGTTAATTGAGACAAACCGCTTCTTTACAGTCACATACTTGGCTCTGATCACCTTTCCCCTTCTATGATTTTCGTTCCCATTTCTGTCATTGGTCAATGGAAGAATCCTTTTCTTATTGTTTTGGTGGAATATCAAAAATAAAGTTTCTAATATTTAGATAAATAACTGTAGTTTACTTTCAATGGGGACAGCTAGCCTATGTTATAAGGATTCCTCAAGTAAAACTCAGAAATTCCAGTCTCATGAGTGGTTAAGATTTGGAGGACAAAGCATTTGTAGACTCTTTTTAAAATAATTTCTAAACACATTTAGGAAATTATTGTTGATAAAAGGAAATCAAACCAATTTACATAGTTCCGGATATTTCTGGTCTCTCATTACACTGCTGTTTATTCCCTGTGAGTTTGGATAGTGATACTACCTTGGTACTGGCCTTGATCTACATGAAGAAATTAAAATCTACATACTAGATTTTCTCTCAAAGAAATCAACTGATCATGGAAAAGCACCTATTTTCTAGACAGAAATTATTCCACATAATGTATTCCACCGTTACAGATGTCTAAAATAAATGACGTTGTTCTAATACACTTTTATTAAATGAGGTAATTAGTAAAGAACAGATTATAGATATTACCAAAAGGATATACCCACTATATACACACATATACGCACATCATTCCAGTTTCATTGTAGCAAAAAAGAGCTATTAAGCAATCAGTTTTGTTTCCACACTTCTGATGTAAATGGAATTCCAAAATCTAAATATAAGCAAGAATTTATGAAAGACTAACTATGACAAAGTATCTATATTTGCTCATATTGTAGAAACACACATATATTTATCTGGTAAATGAAAAGAAACATGAACCCTGCTTCCAGTGTTATAATTTGGGAAAATGTGAAATAAATACATAAATATACTATAGATATATATTTATATATGAGATAAATATAAGTAATATATACGTAAGAATGCAAAGATTTTTCTTTTTTAAGTAAAGGTATGATAACATAGTTGGGGCTTGGAGCTTAGAGAACAGAAACAACATTGTACTCTGTGATGTTCTGTAAATCCTATCTATAGAAAAAGTGAATTTGAGATTGAGATGTTAACAATGAGTAGGATTTTTGATAGTACTCCGTTCTTGTCCTGACTTAACATCTCCCTCTTAGAAATGAGTTTCTCCAATGGGTTCCTAGAACTTCTGTCTGAGTGTCCCTCTAGATTGTAAGCAATCTCAGCTCTAGTATATGTTCTTCTTCCTATGCTGTGCACTTAACATGTATTTTCTGAATGCTTGGTTTTCACCAATCTTTTTATATTTTATGTACAGGCTTTGTCTGAATGAGCTTTTGTGGTATGTATGTCTTATCCCTTGAAGCCAATACTTCAGTTTTCATTAATCCTCAGGATACTGATTGTATGGGTCTAACTGGCTTTTGAATCTATCTACCTGGTTAACGCACACACATCAAATTCAAAATATTTAAGACAAAACCCCTAAAATAGTTATTGGCAGAAGATAATCTTTCAGGATTTTTTTTTCCTTATTTTTAATCATTGATATTACTATCACCCACCTTCCTTCCCATGTTAAAAAAAAAAATGAGATCTTCTCTGTCTTCATCACTCCACCCCCATTCTCCATGTCCAATTGATCATCATTTTATTGACTAAATTCCATTTATTTTCTGAATACATACCCTCTTCTTCATTCCCACACCCACTGACATATCTCAGAACCTTGGCATTTCCACCCCATTGCCTTATCTCTTTTGTTGGAATCTCTTTCCCAAATCACCATATAACTCCTCTCAGAGCTTTTGCTAATGTGCTATTTCTAATATGGAGATCTGTTTATATTGTCTCCCTGTGTAAAATTTTTTAATAACAGCCCATTCTTCAATATGGGCTTTTCATGATTTATCTTCAACTGCCCATAGTTGATCCCAGGTGTTTTACTTTATGGTGACATTTCAGTGCTTCTTGGTTGCGTCTATCTGTATTATTGCACAATCTGCGACTTTCCTTGTGGTTCTTACCTGTGCCTTACTTATATTCCTCATAATCCCTGGTCCCTGAAAATTATAATTTGTTCTCCACTTCTCAGATTAAGTATGCATTCTCATGTGAGTTCCTCTCAACCTTTTTGATTAGAATTCAGTTTCCAATTAATACTTAGATATGATGGGACTATAAAATTTAACTTTTTGCTTGTCCTTCACTTTTGTACCTTGGGCACTGAGCACATGCCTTTTCTTTTTTGTTTCTATGCCAAATATATAGCAAACATATCTGACACAATCTAAATATTTATTATTTACTGAATTAATTTATTAATCAATTGAGACAGCAGGTGACTATATTAAATAGTACATATGCTACATGATAATACAGACAAATATTACAGGTAAAAGAGGAACTTGAATTGGGGCTGAGACAAACCCAAGATACTGGGGAAACTGAATCAATTGGTAAATGTACCCTGAAAATGCTTCAGGTAGTATGAAGCTTAGAAATACTGAAAAATTATCATTAGAAATACTGAGATAAACCATTAGAAATTATCATTAGAAATACTGAGATAAAACAATTTTCTGAGAGTCATACCTACTAGGTTAGTGAAGGCTAGAATGAGGAAAGAGGTCTAATACAGGAAGTCACAAAAATACCCTCAGGACAGTTTGTATTCACCTATTCATTCTTAGCATGACCAACCTGCAGCCAGGTGTTCAATAGTTTAGCTAGGAATGATCACAGCAAGGTATTCTCATATAAACATATAACTTGGTGAAATTGAGGGAAGCTCTCTTGGCACTGGACTGGGAAAACTAAAGGTGTATATATGGTTGTGGGGCGAGGCAGGTGAGGCAGTGTTAGGAGCTCTGGTTTTTACATTGAGCTAAAAAAGGGGCAAAGTTTACTTCAAGTTATAGATTTCACACACACATAAATCTCATTCCTGGATCTTCCAATTAATAAAACACCTTATTAGGCATTGGATTTTAGAAGAAAAAAATAGGCATATTCCTTTAGCCATATACTTTCTGTCATGTTGGAAGAAAGGGTCAATAATACAGTAACACACATTGTTATAGTTTTGATTCCAAGTTATTGTTATAATAAAAGACTGGAAAAATATTATTGTATTATGAGAAACAATGATAGAGGATGTCTAGTTAATATGGGAGATCAAGAATGTTTTTCTAAGAATGAAACATTCATGCTGAAATCTAAGGATAATTTATCCAGATGAAAGGGCATGTTTGTGAGAGAAAGGTGATAGTGCAAAGAACAGATGGTGTCCAGAGATGGAAAAGAGCTTGGGACATCTGAGGAACTGCCAGAAAGTCAGTGCAGGTGCAGTATTGAAAGACATGGGGTGGATGGCATTAGATGTGGCTAGAAGGATATTTAGGAGTCAGTTGTGCATGGCCCCAGATCACAAGACATGCCACAGCTATAAAATTATCTTCCTCACTTTTTTCTCAAAATTCAAATCATTGAAAGATTTTCTTCTATTTATAAACACATTTGACTGGGTATGCTACACAAAAGGTATGTGTATGAACCACCAGGACTTCTGGCCAACCTGGTAAAAGATGGAAAACGGAACAGGGTTAGGGAGTAAATAAGTATGAACTATCATTCTACAATGGATGAAGCCACTATAACCCACAAAATCCATAGGGAAAAATAGGACAGATCCTGTGTCAATCAGGCTGCTTAAGTCTTATTCCCTAATCACATATTTAGATATATGCAAATATAAACACCTCACATGTGTTTTTAATCTTCATTTCTTTGGAGCTTCATTTATTGGAACTGTAGTCCTTCCTTCAAGCCTGAGGATTGAATAAGAAAGGATAAGAATCTAAGGATTGTCTTTCAGCCCATATTTTTTCCTATTCAACTGGGATAGTGTCTAGGCCTTATCCACACCCCTAATATAATAAAATTAAATTGAAACCCTTACAGGGTATCTAGTCTCATTACCTTAATTCACGAAAGAAGACACTGAAACCTTAAAGTAATCACATTTCTGAGCACTTTGAAAAGCAAAGATCAGATGAAACATGGAGAGATTCCCAATTTTTATAATGAATAAACTTTTCCTGGAGTACAAGACATACCAATAGAATGAAAAGCCAAGATACACTATGATAAAACTTTACACTCCTCTTGTTGATGAATTTCTCTGCGTGCAATTTTAACTATTTACATTCAAAAGCTGAACATCTCAAACTAATGGTGTTTTTTATTACAGAAAGTCATTTAATGAGTAGATGTTAACTGATTCCCTGACACAAAAGACTTCACAAGAATGATTCTTCAGCTGTTGTTAACCACTGAAGTCATTTTTGTTCAAGTAATTAACATGACCCCATTCAAATAAAGGTGGCTACTCAAAGAATTTTTATTTGATTGATGAGTATAAATTCCACATTGCTATATAAACCTCATACATGCATAAGCTTAGTATTCTGTTTCTCTCACTTATCACAATGTTTTTTAAATGGATGTGCAAAAAGCATTTTAAATGCAGCATGCCATTATTTAAAGCACTATGACAATGGACATTATAATTCTAAAAGTTTTATAATTGTTTTAAAGTGTAGTAGAAATACAAATACACATGCACATAAAATATGGCTTCTCTAAGTAATTTACAAAGAACTGTTAAACATCATGGTAAAGCAAAAGAATGTGTATAAACACAACTTTGATGTATGCTCTCTTGACGCTGAATGTTTAACCCATATAGATATGTTTTTTTAGAAATTGTTGTAATATTTTAACTAAGAGTATTAGTGAGATATAATAAATAAACCATGATATGAACTAAATAGCTGTTTGCAGAAAAAAACACACACACACTAATGTTTTTGGCTACATAGCAAAATGAAAAGATTAGCATCTTTAGATAGATAGACAGATAGATAGAATCTTAATACTTTTCAACAAGAGATTGTTTCATTCAGCTATTTAATAGTTAAAAGAAAATGTTTTCTCAGTTCCATATTTGAGTCTTAATGTATTTCTCTGGTACTTGATATTTCTTGTGAGAGAATCACACTGTCCCATATTCTTCATCTACCTTAGTTTGAAGGGACCATTTCATTAACCCAGATTTTATAATAATTAAAGGAAATCTTGTAGCTGTAATATCTTAAAGTTTAAGTTTTAAGTATAAACTTGGTTATCTGTATATCCAACGCTGTATCTATATTTTTTGAGGTACCAAAAGTTGGCATCTGACTGTGATTCTAGGAAGTTCAACTCTCCTCAACAAAGCTCTTTCAGTGTCTGCTATACCAAGAAAAGTTTGCTTTCCTCCTTCCTCTTCTTTGAGGTGAAATCTGTAGTGTGGTATTAATGGAGATATTTTCATAATGAAACAATTGTATGATTCAATATCTATGATATAGATTTCTTGATAGGCAAAAGTGACTTCTGGTTTAACATTATCCAATTCTTTAAGATTACAGGCTGAGATATTTCTGTTTACTATTGTAGGTAGAGATGAACTAAAAAACATAATGTAACATCTGTATCTTGACTAGATTAAGCCAGACCCTTCAGAGTACAGGGAATATTCTGCTGCTTTTTTTCTTCTTATTCCAGTTAAGCATGGAGTGGAATGTTTGGTCCTCTTTTGCTTTCTCTTCAATAAATTTATTGTTTGTATAATTCAGTGAATGTTTCTTCTTTAATGTTTAGGGCCCCAACATTCCAGAATCTTGAACTTCTAGGAGAGCTGATGCCATCTTCTCTAGAAGACATAGGCATAAAAGTATTGGATTCTATAACTAAAATATAATAAAAGAAATGATAATTTCTGGATATTATAAGAACCAAGTTGATTTCCTTGATTTCTATAACACTTTCTCTATTAGTTTTTAGACTTTAAGGTACATATGCCAAAGATACTGTTTCTATCACAGAATTACTTGCTCAAAGGGATTACTGATCCCCATTGTCAAGAATATTTAGAAGTCCTTAGTTTATCAGTTAAGACAGCTCCAGCAGTTTGATTTTAGTTAATATCAACATGTTTTTTGTGTTTTTTTTATACAATTTGCACAGAAGCATGTTTGTGTCCAATGATATGAACCAATCCAGTACTACCTAAGAGTTCTAGAGAGGAAATCAATAAAAATTGCCAGTTATAAAAATAGTCACAGGGAGATAAAGGAAAGCATAGGAAATACAGTCAATAATATTGTAAGAACTATGTATGGTGCCAGATGGGTACTAGACTTATCAGGGTGATCAAATCATAAGGTATACAAATGTCTAATCACTATGATGTACACCTGAAACTAATACTGTATGTCAATTATAATTGAAAAAACAAAATTAAATGAGAGACTGGAGTAATAAGAGAAATCAGGAGATAAAGATTAACTGAAAAATTAGGACAAAGTCCAGGGACTGCAGCTCAAAACTGGGCTGACTTGCAATTTCAATAGGAGAGAGAAATGCATAAAGATAAAAAGATTATCTGGTCAGAGAAGACAGTTCAGAAGCTGATAATAACACCATGTCAGTTCTTCATTGTGACTGAATCCATGGTAGAACTTTGTGAGTGGCTAAATGGAAATGGAAATAAAACTTATTTGAGTTTAAATTGTCAAGTAACTTGGAGTGATGTGGTTCAAATTCAATGCGTTAAATGTATTGAGAATGAAACCCTAGTTGCTAAGTTTATGGAAGAAATGGAGTAGCAGTGAGAAATAAGAGCTCTGTGCAATCTAATTTTGATTTTTCATCTGAATGCCCAGTTTTGTTGATCTGCATCCACATCTAAATAGTCAAGTTGTACTTAACCAAATATGAAAACATTAGAAATCATACACCTTAATTACTTATCCTTTTACAAAAAGCAAATTGCAGCTTGCTTTTGATCTCTACATAGATCCTTTCTGATAGAAATTGCTATAGTTGTGACTGTTCTCTCTGAAATTACTGAATATATACTAATCTTCAGGTTCCTATCTGAATGACTATAATTCTTGCAATTAAGGAGATAACAAAAGGATGTCCTTTGCGCGTATATGTATGTCTTAGAAACATGAACAACAGGGTTGAATTTAAGTAGAAGATTAAAGTGGACAAATAACAATTTACTAACCTATTCTAAGTATTCATACATAATTTATAACTTTTTGAAGAAAATTATAAATTCCAAAAACAAGAATAATATTTATGCTAAAAATTGTGGATGATTGTAGGTGAATATTCTTCTATTTTACACTGAATACTATAAGACATTATTAAAAGAAATTGAAGACACAAAAAATGGAAAGATATCTGTATTCATGGATTGGGAGAATCAATATAGTTAAAAGGCTATATTACCCAAAGCAACATACAGATTTATATTGCTTGTTTTTAAAGAAACAGAAAAAAAAAAAATCATCAAATTTATATGGAATCCCAAAAGACCCCAAATAGCCAAAGCAATCCTAACAAAAAAGAACAAAGCTGGAGGTATCACACTCTGTGACTTAAATTTTTACTACAAAGTGACAGTAATCAAAACAGCATGGTATTAGCAGAAAAATAGACACTCAGACCAATGGAATAGAATTGAGAACCCAGAAATAAACCCACACGTATATATGGGCAAATAATTTTTAACACAGGAGCCCAAAACATGCAATGGAGGAAAGCCTCTTCACTAAAAAGTCCTGGGAAAATTGCAAAGCCATGTGCAAAAGATTGAAACTGGACTGCTTTCTGTTACCATATACCAAAATTAATTCAGAATGGATCAAAGACCTAAGCATAAATCCTGAAACAATAAATTGCATATAAGAAAGCATAGGTACTAAACTTAACTGACCTTGAACTCAAGGAGGATTTTATGAATTTGACCTCAAAGGAAGGGAAGTCAAAGCAAAAATAAATGAACGGCACTATATTGAACTAAAAACTTCTGCACAGAAAAAAAAAATCAACAAAACAAGGAGACAACAAAACAAGTGGAAGAAGATATTTACAAACAACCCCTCCAATAAATGGCTAATATCCAAGATATAGAAAGAACTTATACAACTCAACGACAACAAAAACCCAAACAATCCAACTGAAAAAATGGTCAGGGGACATGAACAGACATTTTTCCCAAGAGGATGGACAAACGGCCAACAGATACATGAAAAAATGTTCAACTTCACCAGCTATTAGGGAAATACACATGAAAACAACAATGAGATACCACCTCACACATGTTACGATGACTATCATCAACAAGACAAGTAATAACAAGTATTGGAGAGTTTGTGGAGAAAAAGGAACCTCATACACTGCTGGTGGGAATGTAAATTGCTATAGCCACTATGGAAAACTGTATGGAGATTCCTCAAACATTTAATAGAATTACCGTATGACCCAGCAATCCCTCTTTTGGATATGTATCAAAAATATCTGAAAACATTTATCCATAAAGATATACATATATATCCCTATGTTCATTGCAGCAGCGTTTGTGGTATCCAAGACATGGAAACTAAAGTGTTCTTTGATAGATGATTGGATAAAGAAGATGTACATATGTACAATGGAATATTACTAGGCCGTATAAAAAGATGAAATACATCCATTTGCAACAACATGGATGGATCTTAAGATTATCATGCTAAGATAAATAAGTCAGACAGAAAAATTGAGAACCATATGATTTCACTCAAATGTGGGATATAATACTGAAAGCAACAAGTGAACAAGACAAACAAAAGAAAAAATCATAGACAAAGACAACAGTTTAGTGGTTACCAATCGGTAAGGAGGGAGGGAGATGATAGAAGAGAGTAAACAGGGTCAAATATATGGCGATGGAAGGAGAACTGACTCTGGGTGGTGAACCCACAATGCAATACATAGATGATGTATTATTGAATTGGACACTTAAAATCTATATATTTTATTAATGAATGTGTCACCCAAATAAATTTAATAAAAATTAAAAAAAAAAGGCTGATGATTACTTCTTACCAATATTCTAGGCCTCAAAGGCTCTTTGTTGCTTAGCAGAGAGTTTTTAGAGTCCTTGAACACCTCTGAATGGTATTCAGCCTATATTTAAAATTGGATGGGCAAAATATGTCTATATTTTTACTGTCTTTGTACTAAAAATTAACATTTTCATCAATTGTGTGTGTATAACACTATAACATAATATATCTGAGATGTAATATAACAGTACCTGGAGCTTTGCCAACAATATAATTCACAGATGTTTTCTGAGCACATTATAATTGTGGAAGATGCTTTGAAATAAATTTAGGTTCATCATTAGTTTAAAATTCTAATATTTATGAGCTGCTATCCTAGATTATTTTGTTCAATGAATTAGCATAATGACTTATTAATAAATTAATGATGAGTTAATTAGTGTTTTAGGTTGGGTTACATGGTGGCAGATATTAAAAGAGAATTAAAAGTGCAAAAAAAATTATCAGGGGGGAATGCCTGGGTAGGGTAAAGAGCAAAGGGAGCAAGAGCAGGCATTGTTAGGCTGTAATGCTGAACAGAAACTTGTGAAAGGAGGCAGGGAAGAAATGAGAAGTTGTAGGAAGTGCCTCAGATAGCAGGAAACCTCTAAGAAAGTCTCAGCCAGGCCCATGGGAAGCCACCGTGCAAGGGTCGTTTGTTAGAGGAATCCCATGTTAGATGAGATTGTCCAGATGTATAGAACTGCTGTGCTTAGTCAGTGCCTGAGAGCAGCCCAGGCAGAGACTAGTCTTGGTGTGAAAGCTCAGTGGATCCTGAAGGCTTAGACGACTGGAGACTGTCAGCCAACTGTGCTCCTCCCAGCACGTTCTCTCCTGAATGGAAGCGATATCTGACTGGTATACTGTTGCCTTCCACAGTAAATACCGAGGGTGCCAAAAAATGTATACACATTTTAAGAAAGGAAAATTGTATTAAAATTGCAATGCTCAATATATACTGGCAACAAAAGATGAATATAAGTTACGTTTGACTTCTGCAACTACAAGTGGTGCTCAAAGTGGTTTCCATCAGTGTCCAAATACTTCTGATTATTGTGAATTGCTGCTTGAGCAACGTTGACCAAAATGTCCACTTGTATACATTTTTTTTTTGGCATCCACCATATAGCATTCATTTTCCCCATATTTTATTAACTGTGTTTCAATATATTTGTTTCCTTTATAATCTTTGTATTGTTTGGTGTACATTTAAAAGTATCGTTCTGTGATTTCCATAGGCTTTCCCTGACAACCTGACAACTGCCAAAGGGTCCATGATTGAAAAAAATGTCATGAACCCTTGACCTAGAAAACACATTCATGGGTAGGATATCAAGCCAAATTTCATATTGGGATATCAATTTCCCCTAAACATTTACTCATGTATCAATCTCTTAAATAACTCATTTGGTCGAATTAAATAATCTGCATGAATTGCTTTGCTCAAAGAACATCCATGAAGTTTTCTGTCAATATCTGCTTGTAACTGGCCTGGATGTCTTACAAGAATGCTTTCTGTCAGATTTCAGGAAAATCTGTATCAGGCTCCATGAAAAATTATTTCACATAAGGGCATTTTTAAAACTGTTTCTACTCTTTAACTCTTCTGTCAGACCCAGTCAGTTAACAGAAAGAAGAGGGGGAAAATGTGTTCAAACAGAAAAAAATCGGTGTGAATTTGTGATTAAATCAGATAATTACTGATTGTATGAGGGAAATGTAAAGGGTTTTTTTGTTTTGTTTTCTGAAGTCTTGATTAATTTAGCATTCAACTCAATACATACTTCACTGAGAAGCTAAAATTTTAGGCTCTAAACAGGAAATCTGTGAAATCTGAGACAGTAAACTTCTTTCTTGTGTCTAGTGAAAAATAAATACCTTGCCAGAGTCAGGCATGGTCTTTAATTACCCGAAAGTCTTTGTTTTTCTCGCCTATATCTGTCCATTCTAATTCCAATATCCTTATGTATATATTCCAAATAATTAGTTCACACCAGAATATGCTTTCTAGAGAGCCCTATCTCTGTTGCTTATCTCTCTATATAAATTATCTATTAACAGAGATTATGGCTTATCACATACAAGAGGTCACTCTCTATACAAACACATTTTTCAAATCCTTTTTTTGGTTGTTAGTTTTATGTGTTAACTTGATTGGGCCAGGGTACCCAGATTTTGATTAAACATTAGTGCGTGTGTGTGTGTGTGTGTGTGTGTGTGTGTGTGTGTGTTTGAGGGTGTTTCTGGATGAGATTAACGTATGTGTTGGTAGATTGAGTAAAGCAGATTGTCCTTCCCAGTGTGGGTGGGCCTCATCCGACCAGTTGAAAGCCTAAATCAAGCAAACCAGTGAAGGGAGAATTTGCTCTTTTTTCCTGTCTTCAAGCTAGGACATCGGTCTTCTTCAATTGGAATTGGACTACGCATGAGACTTATACCATTAGCTCTCCTGTTTCTCTGACTTTTCAAACTCAGACTAGAACTATACCATTGGCTCTCTGGGTACCCTGCTTTCTGAGTGCAGATATTGGCATGTCTCAGTCTTCATTATCATGTGAGCCAAGTTCTTATAAATTGTCCCACTCTTCAGATATAAGTGATTGTAGGTGAATATATATAGTCTCAGTCTCTCTATCTCTGTCTCTAGGTTCTGTTTCTGTGGAGAGCCCTAACTAATATACTTTCTTTCAGTCTGTGAGTGATAACATTTAGTGATAAATTCTCCTTTTGCACTTAGTAAACAGTTTGCTACATGATAGATTTGATAAAAGGTTAGGAAAGGCATAATAATGGTATCAAAACTGAGGAAAGAAGTCAGATTTCTCATCAACTCTAATTCACACATTTTGGCCTGAGGAGTTAAAAGAACTGAAAGAACTCAAAACTTGATCTGTGTTTAAAACAGATCAGTGTTTCCTGATTTAGTGACCCAATTTTCCATAGATTCCAGCAGCATCTATTTTGTCAGTGTGGAAGAAGAAAAAAGACTTGAGTGACAAGAAGCATTGTGCTAAGAAAGTGATGAATGAAATACTCAAAGGCTAGCCCTGTCACTGGCAAAATAATTTCTCTACAAACTGCGATGTTTGGGATTTGGGTTTTATTAGGGAGAAATTTGTTTTGTGAGTAGAAATTCTCATTTTCAACATCTATTTCTCAGCTGGTTTTTCAGGGAGAATGTACAAAGTCATTTTATGAAAGGAGGAAAGTAATCATTTGACATATTATGAGGTTAACAGAACTATAGAAAACACAAAGATGAAAACATAACCTGAAAGTTCTGCTTGCATGAGTGTCTTTGGGGTATTTCTTTTCTAATGATGTTTCCAAACACATAAGAAGGAAAGATATGGTATAAATATTATTGTACAAATGATGCTAGGAAATGCGTGGCCAGCTGATATTCATTAGAATAAATATCTAGACTCTTGACTTTGGTCACGTGGCCCTAGTCACATCATAGCTATGAAAGGGAGTGGATGATTAATCTGTTTTAGTTTAGGTTAGTCACGATGCAGCAATTTCTGGGGAGATTTCTGGGGAAGAAGTTTAGTGGTTACCGGGAGTAAGGGGTGGGGGGTAGTAGATGAGAGTAAAAGGGATCAAATATATGGTGATGGAAGGAGAACTGACTCTGGGTGGTGAACACACAATATGATATATAGATGATGTAATACAGAATTGTACACTTGAAACCTACATAACTTTACTAACCATTGTTACCTCAATTAAATTTAATTAAAAAAAATAAAAGAAGAATATTGCATATGGATATAACCGATCCTTTCATTATCTACTTACTCATTTATTAATTTATCCATTGATGTTCTAGTCTCTGGAGATATAGAGAAATAAGTATCCTGCCACTGTAGAACTTACATAGTTCAGAGACACATAGACTAAAAGTAAATAGACATATGAAGAAGCAAAATCATTAAAGGTATAGATAAATACTATGATGAAAATACATGGGTAATGAAATAAATCAGGTTGGAAATTTCCAATTTGGGTGGTCAAGAAAGGCTTCAGAGGTATGATTTTAGAAGAAATGTGAAGGATTAAAGGTTGTCAACCATTAAAAAACCTGAGGCAAATGATTCTAAGTAAATGAAATATCATGGATGATTGCTGAGTAGGGGGAAAACTGTGGGCTGTTTTAACCAACAGAAGAGGATAGTATTGCTAGGGCACGCTGAATGAGAGGAAAAATAGTAAGTGAACGTGTTGGAGAGATTTGCAGACATCAGAACACTCACAGCATTATATAAGATTGTAAATATTTTGGATTTTTCTGTTGGGAAGTCACATAGATTTTAGGTAGTGGCGTAACTAGAACAAGTTAATTTTAAAAGATTACTCTGATTCTGCATGTAATCCATGTAATCCATGCAGCATGTGCACCCACTGTATTTAACACTGACAAGAAGCTCAACGTACATTTATTGAATACATAATTTTTTAATAAATAAGCAAATTAATATAATAGTGGGTTGAAATGGAACCCTGAGCTTCCAGAAACAATTTACTAGCTACATTTTGATTATATGATTTTGTCAGTATACCTCCAGCACTTTCTATATACCCACATTGAAATTTCCATAGTAACTTAAAGATAGACACAGGGGGAATAGAGAAACAGCTGGCCAGGAAATGCTTCCAGTAAATTTTATTATTCTGCTGCATTGCTACTGAAAACCATTCCAAAAGCAGGCAGCTAAGAACACCCCTGAACTTTTGAAGCAGTAAGAGGAACAGCTTCATGTTTCTGCCCAACCTGATGCCCATTTTCATCTCACATCACAATCTGGTAGCGCTTGGATACCAGAACCCATGTGCACACAGAGACATCAAAAATAAGTTGGAGCAAACACAAGTGAAGCAGTAGGATTTGGAAAATAAAGACAGAATACAAATGTAAGCTGAGAAGAATAGGATCAATCCTCTTTGCAGAAACTGACTAAGGGTTTTCATTTTTCGTGTAAGAAAGAATTTAAAAACACTTATCTGAATTCCACTCCTAACATCTTATGTCAATGTCAACTGGATAGCAAAATGACTATATTTTTCCTCATATCATAATTTGAATTTTGCCAGTCTCAACAATTTATTTTCATAAATTTCCAAATTAAAGCACCCAAAACATTCTCTCATTGCTTCATTTTCCAATTAAACAGATATTTATAGATTGGTAATATATGCCAAACAGTGTTAGCACGTGGGGTAAATTAGTGAACAGTTGTAGATGCTGCATCTGCCATCAACAGACTTTATAGTCTAAGGGTTTATACACTGCAAGGTACAATGTCTATCGTGTGATCAATACTGAGATGGGATAGATATAGAAACTTATGCCTTCATAGGAAAGTGTTTTTGTTTTTGTTTTTAATTAAAGTTTATTGGGGTGACAGTGGTTAGTAGTTACACAGGTTTCAGGTGTACAATTCTGTATTACATCATCTATATCTCACATCTATTACTCACCCAGAGTCAGTTCTCCTTCCGTCACCATATATTTTACTCTAATTACCCTCATCTACCACCTGCCACCCCCTTTACCATCTAGTAACCATTAAACTATTGCCTGTGTCTATGAGATTTTGTTTCTTTTTTTTTTTTTTTGTCTTGTTCCTTTGTTGTCTTCAGTTTTATATCCCACATATCAGTGAAATAATATGGTGTCTTATTCTAAACATATAGGATCAAATTATTCTTTCAGAAGAACTGGCATCTAAGCTAAACCCTAAAAGTTGAGGATTTAGCCAAATAAAGGGGTGAACACTATTATTGACATAAATAACTTGCAGAAAACTACAGTATAAACAGATAATTTTAGGAAACTAGAAAACCAGTGTTTCACAAGAATGGATCATTATGTCTGAATAGAAAATAGCATGTAATTTGTGGTGTGCAATAGTGATAGAGTGAGCTGTGTGGGTAGGAGAAAAGGATAATCCAAGTAATAGGAAGAATCCTGATTTCCAGGGCTTGTAAACCATTTTAATATCTTTGTCCTTTGCCTAAGTGCTTTGCAAGGCCACAGAAAGGTTTTTGTCAGAAGTGTAACATAATCAAATATAATTTTTATGAGATGCTCTGGCTGTAACGTAGAGAATTTACTTGAGTGATCAAACGAGGACAAAGAGCATAGATATTTGAATTCAGTGATCTTTTTTTTTTTTTTGATTGTTCTAGTTGAAGGTATCCTACCAAGAAGAGAATATGATGCATTTAAATAAATGCTGTAGCACTCAATAAAAAATATTAGTTGAACAAAGCATATTTATGATGGGGATCCTTTTTATGTATATGTAATAAAAAGTTTGCATCAGTTGTAAATCACTAAATTTAATCAAGGCTGAATAAAATACTAAAACAAAATGAAGGGCGATTTGAATATTCAGAAAGCACCTTTACATGCTGAATTTGTAAGTTTACCATATATAATTGTACACAGACATTCTTTTTCCAGAAGGTAAGCTCCTTTTGAATTCTTTTCAACAAGTAAAAGTATTCCTCTGTGCCATTCAGAAAGGAATTCACATTACAACAGGATTTATCAAGAAGCAAAAACAAACACAAAAAATTCAAAATAACACATAGCAGAAAGGAAAATCACATGTACTTAGAGTCACAATAAGGTGCCAAGAAATGAATCATTGCATATTTGTAATGTTGTGTGTAAATGTTAAGGAAAGTTTTATGAAGAAACCTAAAGACCTCAATATTGTGTAAAATGTGCAAAGGATCATTCTCTTCTCTTTACTATCCAAATAACAGGATCTGTGATTATCCTGCACTTATGCACTTGCGAGATTAACTGAAAAGAACCACGGACTTTTTCTCATGGCATTACCTCTACCTGGCCCCTGAATCTAGTATTTTAGAAAACATTGCGCTATGCTTTTTCTTTGGAGCTCATATCATTTTGGTTTCAAAGTATTGTCCCGTAAATAGCAATACATTTTCAAAGCAACTTTTTGTTTTATGAGATGGGTCTTTATAGTAGTTGTATGCTTGACCCAGTATTTCCATTTCGAGTTTTTTTTCTAAATGGAAAAAAATAAAAGTTTTTATCAGTATATGCAATGATTTTGCTGCTCAGTTATTAATAAAAGACAAAGGGGAATGAAATATGAGGTTGGTGCAAAAGTAATTGTGGTTTCCAAGGTTCAAAATAGTTGCAAAAACCACAATTACTTTACTAACTATTCCAAAGTAAGAAATCATTAAAAATGTTAGTATATACCACCTATGTGATGGGATATAAGAAAGTTTTTTTATTAATTTCAGGTATTAGAGATTTATCATTTATATTCCACACACAGTGATAACCCCCCTCCTCCAATCTGCTACCCCTCTGACATCGCTCACAGCCATTACATTTCCACTGTCTATATTCCTAATGCTGTACTCTGCTTCTTGTGCATATATATATATAATCTTGTAAAGAAATTACAAGAAATATACATATATATAAAATTGTATATATATATATATATATATATATATATATATATAAAATTGTAGTTGACATTCATTATTGTTCAGCTTCAGCTTCAGGTGTACAGTGCAGTGATCAGGAATCTACATCATCCCTGAGGTGGTCTCCCTAATGAGACAAGTGTCCATTGGATACCTTACAAAATCTTTACAACATTATTGATCACATTCCCCAAATTGACTTTCTTATCCCTGTGGTTACCGATTGTGCTTTCTAATCCCCTCAACTTCCCCCTTATCCTCACCCCCCCCCCAATCTAGCAACCCTCAGTTTTTCCATTATGTCGCTGAGACTGTTTCTGATTAGTTCATTTATTTTCTTTAGATTCCACATGTAAGTGAGATCATATGGTATTTTTCTTTCTCTGTCTGACTTATTTCACTTAGCATAATGTTCTCTAGGACCATCCATATTGTTGCAAATGGAAAGATTTCATTCTTCTTTATGGCTGCATTATACTCCATTGTATAAATGTACCGTGGTTTCTTAATCCAGTCATCTACTGATGGGCATTTTGGTTGTTTCCATGTCTTGACTATTGTGTATAGTGCTGCAATAAACATAGCGGTGCATAATTTTGTTCGAATTAAGAGTTTTGGATTTCTCCAGATATATTCCTAGGAGTGGAATTGCTGGGTCATAAGGTAGTTCCATTTTCAGATTTTGGAGATACATCCATACTGTTTTCCATAGCGGCTGCACCAATTTGCAATTCCGTCAACAGTGCACAAGGGTTCCCTTTTCTCCACATCCTCACCAGCACTTGTTATTTGTTGCTTTATTGATGGTAGCCAATTTGACTGGGGTGAGGTGGTATCTCATTGTGTTTTTTATTTGCATTTCTCTAATGATTAGTGAGGTTGAACATTTTTTCGTATGTCTGCCATCTGCATGTCCTCTTTATAAAAATGTCTCTTCATGTCCTCTACCCATTTTTGAATTAGGTTGTTTTTTTTGGAGCTGGGTTGAGTGAGTTTTTTATAAATTTTGGATATTAACCCCTTATCAGATAGATCATTGGCAAATATCTTCTCCCATTCAGTATGATCCCTTTTTGTTTTATTGACGGTTTCCTTTGCTGTGAAAAAACAAACAAACAAACAACAAACAAATTTTTTAGTGTGATGCAATCCCACATGTTTATTTTTTTTTTCTTACTTCCCTTGCCTGAGGGGATATATCAGCAAAAATTTTACTCCGGGTAAGGCCTGTAAACTTTCTTCCAATACTTTCTTCTAGTAGTTTTATGGTTTCAGATCTTACATTTAAGTCTTCAATCCATTTTGAATTTATTCTTGTATATGGTGTAAGGAGGTGGTCTGGCTTCATTTTTTTTGCATGTGTTTGTCCAGGTTTCCCAACACCATTTATTGGATAGATTGTCTTAAACCCATCATAAATTCTTCCTTCCATTGTCATAGATTAAATGACCATATAGGCATGGATTTATTTCTGGGCTCTCTATTCTGTTCCATTGCTCTATGTGTCTATTTTTATGCCAGTACCATGCTGTTTTGATTACTATAGCCTTGTAGTACAATTTGATGTCAGGTGTCGTTATACCTCCCACTCTGTTCTTATTTCTCAAGATTGCCGAGGCTATCCGGGGTCTTTTATGGTTCCATATAAATTTTAGGATTATATGTTCTATTTCTGTGAAAAATGTCCTTGGTAGTTTGATAGGAATTGTATATTGCCTAGGCAGTATGGACATTTTAGCTATATTAGTTCTTCCTATCCATGAGCATGGTACGTGTTTCCATCTATTTGTATTTCTCTCTTTAGTATCTTATAATTTTCTGAGTACAAATCTTTTACTTCTTTGGTTAAATTTATTCCTAGGTAATTTATAGTCTTTGAAGAAATTGTAAATGGGATTATTTTCTTAACTTCTCTTTCTGATATTTTATTATTGGTATATACAGATGCAACTGATTTCTGAATATTAATTTTGTATCCTTCTACTTTACTAAATTCATTTATAAGTTCTAATAGTTTTTTGGTGGAGTCTTTAGGGTTCTGTATATATAGTATCATGTCATCTGCATATAATGAAAATTTTACTTCCTCCCTACCAATTTGGATGCCTTTTGTTTCTTTTTCTTGTTTGATTGCTGTGGGTAGAACTTCCAGGATTATCTTGAATTGAAGTGGAGAAAGTGGGCATCCTTGCCTTGTTTCTGATCTTAAGGGAAATGGTTTTAGCTTTTCCCTATTGAGTATGGTGTTAGCTGCCGGTCTATCATATATGGCCTTTATTATGTTGAGATATGGTCCACCTATTCCCACTTTCTTAAGAGTTTTTATGATAAATGGCTGCTGGACTTTGTCAAATGCTTTTTCTGCATCTATTGGTATGATCATATGATTTTTATTTTTCATTCTGTTAATGTGGTATATCACATTAATTGATTTGCAGATGTTGAACCACCCTTGCATACCAGGAATTAACCCGACTTGATCATGGTGTATGATCTTTTACATGTATTGGTGAATTCTGTTCACTTTTATTTTGTTGAGGATTTTTACATCTATGTTCATTAGGGATATCGGCCCATAGTTTTCTTTTTTTGTAATGTCTTTGTCAGATTTGGGGATCAGGGTGATAATGGCCTCTTAAAAAGTGTTTGGGAGTCTTCCCTTCTTCTGGATTTTTTGAAATACTTTGAGGAGAATAGGTTATAATTCTTTTTTGAATGTTTCATAAATTCACCTGTAAAGCCATCTGGTCCAGGGCTATTTTCTCTTGGGAACTTGTTGATTACTGATTCAATTTCCCTAATGGTAAACAGTCTATTCATGTTTTCCGTTTTTTCTTGAGTTAGTCTTGGATGGTTGCATGCTTCTAGAAAGTTGTCCATTTCTTCCAGATTGCCTAATTTGTTGGCATATAGTTGCTCATAATAATTTCTTAAATGTGTTTTGTATTTCTGTGGTGTCTGTTGTCACTTCTCTTTCATGTCTGATTTTATTAATTTGGGAGCTCTGTCTTTTTTTTTTCTTTTTCTTTTTTAATGAGTGTGGCTAAAGGTTTGTCAATTTGTTTATTTTCTCTAAAATCTAGTTCTTGTATTCATTGATTTTTTTTTTCTCTATTTCATTTATTTCCACTCTGATCTTTATTATCTCCTTCCTTGTACTCCCTTTGGGCTTATTTTGCTGTTCTTTTTCCAGATCCTTTAAGTGTGAAGATAAACTGTCGATTAGTGATTTTTCTTGTTTCATTAGGTAGGCTTGCATTGCTATGAATTTCCCTCTTAGGACTGCTTTCGGGGCACCCCATAGATTTTGGGTCATTGTGTTTCCATTTCCGTTTGTCTCAAGATATCTTTTTATTTCTTCCTTGATCTCATTGTTGACCCATTCATTATTTAGTAACATGTTATTCAACCTCCATGTATTTGTGTGTCTTCCAGTTTTTTTCCTGTAGTTGATTTTAGTTTCATAGCACTGTGGTGATAAGGGAACTGGTATGATTTCAATTTTCTTAAATTTATCAAGACTTGTTTTATGGCCTAAATGTGGTCTGTCTTGGAAAATGTTCCATGCACGCTTGTGAAGAAACTGTATTCTGCAGCTTTGGGGTGAAATGCTCTGAAAATATTGATTAAATCCAAGTGGTCCAATGTGTCGTTTAAGGCTGTTGTTTCCATATTGATTTTCTGTCCCTTGTTGTCAGAGTTGTGTTGAAGTCCCCTAGTATGATAGTGTTACTGTTGATCTCTGTCTTTATGTCAGGCAATATGTTTTATATATGTAGGTGCTCTGATGTTGGGAGCATAGATGTTTACTAGGGTTTTGTCTTCTTATTGGATCAATCCCTTTATTATTATGTAGTGTCCATTTTGCCTTTTAATATATTCTTCATTTTAAAGTCTATTTTTTTCAGATATAAGTATTGCAATTCCAGCTTTTTTCTCATTTCCATTTGCATGAAATATCTTACTCCAACCTTCCACTTTCAGCCTGTGTATGCTTTTGATCTGAGGTGAGTCTCTTATATATAGCATATGCAAGGGTCTTGCTTTCTTATCCACTCAGCGATCCTTTGTCTTTTGGTTGGAGCATTTAATCCATTTACATTTAAAGTGATTATTGATAGGTATATAGTTATTGACATTTTTTTTTTATTTGTAATTAAATTGTTTTCATCTTTCTTCCGCTTACAGAGGCCCTTTTAATATTTCCTGCAATGCTAGCTTGGTGGTAATAAATTCCTTTAGCTTATTCTTTTCTGGGAAGCTCTTTATCTCTCCTTCAATTTTAAATGATAGCTTTGCTGGAGAAAGCAATCTAGGTTGTGGGCCTTTGTTTTTCATCACTTTGAATACCTCCTGACACTCCCTCCTGGCCTGCAAATTTTTTGTAAAAACATCATTTGATAGTCTTATAGGAGTTCCCTTGTACGTAACCCTCTGTGTTTCTCTTGCTGCTTTTAGGATTCTCTCTTTGTCTTTAACCTTTGCCATTTTAACTATAACATGTCTTGGTGTGGACCTGTTTGGGTTTATCCTGGTTGGAATTCTCTGCACTTCCTGGGCTTATATGTAGGTTTCCATCACCAGGTTAGGGAAGTTTTCAGTCATTATTACTTCAAATATGTTCTCAATTCCTTGCTTCCTCTCTTCACCTTCTGGTATTCCTATGATGCACATGTTGTTCACTTGATGTTATCCCAGAGATCTCTTAAACCATTTTCATTATTTTTTCTTTTTTCTTTTTGTTGTTCCGTTTGGATGATCTCTGCTAACTTGTCTTCTAAGTTGCTGATTCAAACCTCTGCCTCATCTAACCTGCTGGTAATTCCTTTAAGTGTTTTCTTTATTTCAGTTATTGTATTCTTTAGTTCTAACTGGTCGTTCACTATGATTTCTCTATCCTTCTTTATGTTGTCACTAAGCTCCTTAAACATTCTTATCATCTGTGTTCTGAACTCAGTCTCTGATAGGTTGCTTACCTCTATTTCATTTTGTTCCAATTTTGGAAGTTTCTTCTGTTCTTTCATTTGGGACACGTTTCTTTGTTTCCCCATTCTGGCTGACTCTCTGTGTTTGCTTTGCTGTATTAGGTAGATTCCCCTAAGGTTCTTTGTTTTTGGTGGGTTATCTTATATAGTGTGTGTCCTTTATATTTTACTTTTACCACTTCCCTATTCTCCTGTGTGTGGTCCAAAGGTGACCCTCGTGTTGTGTATATTGTCCTGTTAAAGTTGAGCTTCAGTTGCTTTTGGCTTGTGAGTAGGTGGGATTGACTCCTAGGCTGACTTGTCGTGAGACTTGGCTTGCCCACAGCAGGATGTTCTGCTGCGTGAGGGTTGACCGCTTAAATGAGGCTGGGCCCTATGTGCTCTTGTGCCTGTAGAGAATTCCCTCTGAGTGTGTCACCTGTAGGTCAAACTTGGTAATATTCTGGTTTGGTCTGGAGTTGGTCTCTGTGTTTGTTGAATCTTGTTCCTCTTGGTTTGGGCCCTGGTATAAGGCAATTTCAGAACGAAGCAAATCACCAAGCACAAAAATAACAACAACAAAGAGAAAACCAAATGCACTCACATTTAAAACCAACTGATAACCCACTCAACAAGGCAAAAATATCAAAAATGCAAAGTCAAAACAAAAGAGAAAAAGCAGTGCCAGTCTTAGCTTAAGCCCATCAAGTAATCTCCAGATTGTTCTCTGCTGTACCAGAGAGTCCTCTGTGTCATGTGCAGGTAGAGCCGGCCACCTAGTGCCCAAAGTGTCTCTGGGACTGCAGTTTTAGATGAGTGGGGCTATGGGGTCTGGATGGTAGTTTTTACAAAGTCAGTGCAGTGTCTGCTCTTGTCTGTACATATGCACACTGAGAGTGACACAGCCAACCCTGTACCCAGGTCTCCTGAGTCTTAGAGCACTTCTGTGTGTGTGTGTGTGTGTGTGTGTATTTGTGTGAGTGTGGAGGGTGTGAATTCCTGAGCTGCTGAAAGCCCAGAGCTGCTTCTGCCACCTGCTGTTGACCCCTGGGTGTGTCTCCACAGTTGTAATTGCCCTGCCCTAGGCAAGCCACGAAAGGTGGGGGCTGGAGATGGAGGAGTCTTCTCTCTCCCAGCCCAGCAGTGTCACACTCTTTCCAGTCTCTTCCCAGGGTTAGAGATGCAAGAGCCTCCCAGATCCTGAGTGCTATTGCTCCTCTGTAATCTGACATTACTCCTCAGTTCAGGGGACAGCTTGAGTCTCTGGAAGGGCTAGGGTAGGATTGGGAGAGTGGCGGGAGGGGCCCAGGTATGGTGTTTACTTTCTTTGTCTGATCTAGGGCCCAGCTGGAGGTTTCAGCTGAGGTTACTGCCTCAAATGCTGTATATGCTTCTCTCTCAGCAGGAGAGTTCAGCTGTGGGATGAAGGGAAAGAGCCCACCTCCTGGCTCTTGTGGTGTCTGTTCTGTCCTGGGACCCCCTGGATCTCCATAGCCGAGGATGTGGGCCATGTTTCTGCTCCGCTCCCTTCCCTCTTCCCATGTTTGCCCAATTTGCCCACCTTCAAGTAATCCTCATAAGAGTCTCTTAGCTGTTCTGTGTGATGAACAGAGAGTCTTTTGATGGGTTATAGATGTTCAATTTGTGGTAAGTTCCAGAAAAGAACTCAAGGAAGACAACCTTGCTGTCGCCATTCCTGTGACATCACTATCCTGATTATGTCACTTTTGAGTACAACTTTTGATATTGTCCCAAATGTCTTGGATGTATTGTGCTTTTAATTTTTTTTCTGTTTGTGTTTCAATTTGGGACATTACTATTGACCTATCTTAAAGTTCACTGATCTTTTTTCTTTTCTTGTTTGCATCAAGTCTGCTGATGAGCCTGTCAAAGATATTCTTCATTTTTGTTACTTTGATTTTTACTTATTGCCAGTCTTTTTTATTCTTTTTTTAATTTTTTTAAAATTTTTCAATTACAGTTCACATGCAATGTTATATTAATCTCAGGTGTACAACACAGGGATTAGACATTTATATAGCTTATGAACTGATCACCCCGATAAATCTAATAGTGCCCATCTGACACCATACATAGTTATGATTATTTCTTGTAGTTTTCATCTCTATGCTGATATTACCTATCTGATTTGTGTGTTGTACACTTTTTTCCATTAGAGCCTGCGTTGAGATTGGCTCAGATTTGATGATTCACTGGAAGGACTCACAGACCCTAGAAAAATTCATTTATGTGCGGATACTGTTCATTACACTGAAAAAAATATAAAACCAGTAAAGGGAAAAAGGCACATGGGGAGAAGTTGAGGAAAAAACAGGCACAAGCTTTCCAGTGTCCTCAGACATGCTTAGTTCTTCTGCAGTGATATGTAGAAACACATGCAGAGAATGGCTAACCAGGGAGCTCACCCAAGCACTGGTGTCCAGAGGTGTCCATTGGGATCAAATAAGCTTGTAGCACTGTGTGACTGATCTCAGCTACTCAGACGATGGCCTTTCGGAACAAAAAGAAGCATTCACTACATCAACCATCTAATCAAACCGATCAAACATAACCCAAGGCCTCAGGCGTACAAAAACACTCTGATCAGGCAGAATAGGACTCAGAATTCATCTCCCAGGACACAGTCAAGGACAATTCTTTCTTGGGAAGTGCAGAGTTTGAGCAACTCAGACCTGATGGATTATTTTTCCCTACACAGACTATTTAACATATTATTTAAATTACTTGCCTGATAGTTCCAAGATCTGGCTCATATCCAAGTCTGATTCTACTGACTACTTTGTTCAGTCTGTGTTTTTTTCTTGCCTTTTGGCATGCCTTGTAATTTTTGTATTTCCTTGGATATGCCTAACTCTCCATTTTTGGAGGGTATCAGTTTGCCCCCAAACTACAGTTCTCTAATGGGTTCAAGAATGTCATTGACATTCAGTTTTACATATTTTTTTTGTTTGAAGGACAGAAATAACAACCTTCACAATTTTTACATGTCATAAATTAAACCAGAAGCCTTTTCATTAACTTTTTATAGAATAAATTGCAGTGTCAGTCCCAGAAACACAGAAGGTAGCTTACTTAGAATTATAAGTATAAAATAGTGGTGAAAGGAGACTTATAAATGTTGATGAACTGAAAGAGAAATAGATATGCAACATTAAAATTGGAGTAATTCTCTTTTTATACTATTTTTTTAAAGATCGACCGATCTAGTTGAATGAAAGCCGAATCAGCAAATTCAAATCAGTAAATAGCAGCCTATACAATTTCAATGTTTAGAGCAGATTAAGGATGCTACTATTTAGCTATTAAGTCCTTCAGGAACCAACTGATTCAATATTTATGTAAATATATAGAAATTATTTTTGAAAATTATATTTTGACCCATTATTTTTTTCACTTATATACACACTATATTTTAATATCATTGTGTTAATTCTACTTAAAAGAATGACTTGAGGGAGGTAAAATTAATTTATGCATCTATACCCATCACTGTTGAGTAGTAGAGGTGACTATTACAGTGTGCAAAAGGGCTCTGTCATTTTTTAAAACTCTTCATTGGATTAGACAGATTTTTTTTTTTTTTTTTCAATTTCCTCTGTTTTGTGGTTCCTGAAACATTCATGTTTGCATTGGGAAGTGCATTGAATTCTCTTGCATCTGTGACTTCCTTGCCAAGATTAAGAATCACTGCAAAGCTCTCTTCTTACCAAATCTTACTTTGGAGCACTTCTGAGAATGGTTAAGGACTGGGTCATCCAAAAGAACAATTAGTTATTCACATGAAGTAAAATGTTATACTTGAAGTTGAGCGATGAAAACTGTACCTTGCTTTGCCTGTTTGGTTTGAACAACCAGGTAGCTACTGAGAAGGTCTCTGTGTCCCTTACTAAAGGTTAAGACAAAAGCTTAATGGGGAATTGTTTAATGACCATAATGCAACTGGGAAATGTTTATTTGTTTGTTTGTTTTTTACTTTTATTCGTCATTTCCTTCTACATAGAACAAAATGTATCTGTCAACATTGGGATAAAACTTGAGCAGATGAATTATGCATAGAATCCAGACTTCTCATACTCTTTCCTTTTAAGCTTTATTTGTATTCTCCTGCTAATGTACAGAATTGACATTTTTAAAATGTCATATAACTGGAAACTTTTATATCCATAATCTGCAATAGTCACTATTACAATGTATAACAGGTAATGTGAGGGGTATTAACTTAAAAAATAAAGTAAAATATAAATGTAGTCAAGCAGATAAATCTCAAAGAACTAATTTGTAAAACATCATTAAAATTAGACATGAGTAAAACAAGCCAATCAATACATGCCCTTCTTATGTATACAGAAAGCATTAGAAATACGTTGTCATTTTGTATGTATGAATTTCTAGTGAGAATAAAAGGTAAAACTTAGGCTGTTAGACATAGCTGGAATTTTAAAATCTGACATTTTTCATGTCAGAATCTGTAAGCTTTATCTTATAAAAATTTTCCCTATAACTAATTTTGAGCATATTTGGTTTCCAAATATATTTTATTATGTTCCATGTTATTAAACACACAAGGATACTATTTAAATTTCTCCAGAAGTTTTGTGTTCAGGGATCACCAAATTGTTTCAATTCATGGAACCAAATACTGTAAACCTTGTTAATTATTCCTACTTGGAAACTGGTGACCAAGCCCTTTTTCCCCCTTTCTTCTTTTTTTTTTATTTCTTCATTAAGTTAGACTACAGAATGATCCATTTTAGATAATCAGAAATGAGTGCTATGTGTCAAAAGTTGATTGGGTCCTGCAGTAGAGGGGAAAAAAAATCAGTAATAAGTGTCTAAAGTCATTACCTTAGAAAATCAATTATCTACTGTGAAATAACAACAGTAAACAGCTTTCTGAAAAGATGAGAGAGAAAAGCAGTGAGAGAGGATTAATGGAGCAGTTAGCATAGTATTGATTTGGCCTCAAACTAGCAAATTTAAGTCTGGATCTTGCTAAAAAGGAGCAAAAGTCAATTTGCCCAAATAATAGTTTAATAACTATTTTATGAGAAAAACTTTGAGACATTGCTTCACATTATGTGGTATAGAACCATATAAACTGGATACACAAGAAAACACACATACACACCAACAAAAAGTATAAATGAGAGACTTCCAAAGGCATCATTTAATTTTACTTTTCAGATTTTTGTCTTCTCTTGATAATATGCTAATTATCAGGCAAATTATTAACAAGTTATAATATTTACTTTTAGAAGCTTAAATTGTACAACAGGGATAAAAATATTCTTATACATACTTTAAGGTAGTGGGATTTTGAGACCTATGATAGGGAGTTTATTTCCCGAGGAATAAAAGAAATGATAAACTTTAAAAACAGAGAAAATTTAATTCAGCTGAACATTTTGTTCTATAATACTTAAAACATTTCTGACAGTTCTATATTTGGGGGAGTTATATATACTTAGCGTTTAAACTGATTCTCACTAGTCAAAATATCAAGAATAATGATATTAACTAAATAAAATTTTGATACTTTTGTATGTCCCTAAAATACTGAAACTAAACGATCAAAAGAAACTGCTATGCATGTGTCTATCGGGGTATCTGTGTGTGGGGGTGCTATTTGCAATATGTGTGATAGGCAAAAATCATAAAATGAACATAAAATCATTTTAATAAATAAAATATATACATATACACAAATACTCAAGAAACTGTGATGGTCAAATTTATGGAGAAGGTCTAGGGTTTATGATTTGATATTATATTTTTAGGTAAAACTAGAAATTTTTGTCTTATGTTTTTTATTTTAAAAATGTTAATAAGTATAAAATAAGAATTATGATTTTAGTCCATTTTGATTTAAAATGTTTAAAAAGTTCAATCTGCACCTCCCTTTTCTTTTATAACCTCAGTGTTCTTTTCATCAAGTTTCACTTTCAAAATCATACTCCCACAACATAAAGGTAGAAACAAACAAAAATAATTATCAAGTTTGATTGAAAGCATATAGTTGCTTTTCACATTATACTAATGTAGTACTGAATAGGTATGGTGTTTATTTAAAAATAATATACTACCCCTGATAGTTATGTGTCAGCTTGATAAATGAGTTGTATAGGACATCTCAGGCCTTCCAGCATTCTACTTTGACTTGATTTTCTTAGGGTTTTCTTTACCAATCAATTTTCACTCCAGCGTTTTAGTTTACACATTACTGAAGAAAGAAAAGGAAGGGAAGGGGAAGGGGAAGGGAAGGAGAAAGACTTCTGGATACACATACTGCAAGGTGTTAGTATTATTGTTACATTTATGTATGTAGAGCTTAGAAGTAAATTACTACTTAATATTTGAACTATTACCTCTTTATTGATGAAGTGGTAAAGCTTTATATAAGCCAGGACTATGATAAATAGTCACATCAAAAAACATTAGCTATTTACAGATTGTTTTTTCAAATAAACCCTGTTGCTACATGCTCTTCAAGTCTCCTAAGAGAAGAAAATATAATATATAATAAATCAAGGAATGAACAAAGAATTGTAAGGAGTGTGTTTCATGTGTTTATAAGAACATATCTGCATAACTTACTGAATTTAAATTAGGAAATTACCATTTTGTCTCAGCATTAAATTAATATGATCAAAGACATGTTTTCTAAGTTTTAAAAATTTATTATTGAAGTATAGTTGTATAATACAATAGCAGTTTCAGGTATACAACATAGTAATTTGATATATATACATATATATATATATATATATATACACACACACACACACATATACATATATATATATATCTTATGATGTGATCACGACAATAAATCTAAGATAAAAATCATGGTCAGTGCATTGGCAGTATTTATATTAATATTAAACAACTATAAGAGTACAAATGAATGCATGAATCAAGCTTGCCCCACACTTAATTCAGTTGCTTAATAAAAACTGGTTAGTATTTTCTTGGGTTGCGTTTGATCACTAATTACAGTAGAATTATTTTTCTGTGATTGATTTATATAACTTATGAATTTACCTAACATGAAGAAGGATTGAATAGATAAGTGAAATACAGGATGTAAGAAAATAAGTATAAAATAAATTTCAATATAAGGTCATGGTGGTAACTTTTAGTTATCTTAAAGGAATAAATTTTAAAAACAGAAACTTTTAGTGAAATGATAGAATTATTCAACACTTGGAGAATACTACTGGAATAACACAATACAGAATATTTTAAATGTCCTTAATCAGGACCACTACACCTTTCGAAGTGATTGCAAACAAGTTTCAACATTTGAGTAATACTCAGGTCTCAATAACAAGCTGTATCCGGTTTTGTTTTATTTTCCTCTTCTATTGCTTGTGTAATTATTCAACAACTATGTGTTAAGCAAACCCTACACTGAAATAGTGTTTTAAGATTTTATTGTATAACTTCTAAGACAAAAAAAAAAATGCCACACGATCACCAAAATTTATTTTAGTATGAATTTTAGGCCCCCAAAACTGAGCAACATTCCTTTAGTGGTGTTCATTTAGGAGGTAAGAAAGAAAGAATATGAAGAATGACTTTAAAACATGTTTCCCAGTCTTATATTAATGTATTAAACAGAAGAATGAATATAAAAGTAGTAGGCTTGGATGGAAGAGAATGTGATATGAAATACAATTTAAACATAATTAGTTCAAGGTGAATATAAAACAATCAACTAGAAATCACATGAAATAGCTGAAATGAAATTTTTTTATGGCATGTTATCTGTTAAGGTGTACTTCCTTTATGAAAATTGAATTTTGCATGTTATATGAAGATATGACAATTAAGTTTGGGAACTTGTTGCAACAATGTTGCTAACCTATTTTTGATATCAGAGGGATTATTCATTATGATTCTGTAACAACTGCACAAACAGTTTACCAAGTGTACTATTTGGAAGTGCTGAAAAGGCTTTATGAAAGTTAGAGACCTGAACTTTTCACCAACAATTCATGGCTCTTGCATCACAACAATGCACCAGCTCACACAGCACTGTCTGTGAGGGAGTTTTTAGCCAGTAAACAAATAACTGTATTGGAACACCTTCCCTACTCATCTGATCTGGCCCCCAGTGGCTTCTTTCTTTACCCGAAGATAAAGGAAATAATTGAAAGGAAGACATTTTGATGACATTCAGGACATCAAGAGACAGCTCTGATGGCCATTCCAGAAAAAGAGTTCCAAAATTGCTTTGAAGGGTGGACTAGGTGCTGGCATCAGTGCATAGCTTCCCAAGGGGAGTACTTTGAAGGTGACCATCGTGATTTATAGTCATCCTAGAAATGTAGCACTATTTCTAGGATGAGTTCATGAACTTAATTGCCCTACTTTATATATGCAAGTATTTGTTTTAATATTTAGTAGACTGGAAATTTACTAGTTTAGAACTGAAAAGATCCCTTTCAATTGAATGTATCTTTGTAATTATGTCTCTATCGAACAGAAAAAAAGTAAAACTGTTCTTGTTAATGTAGGATTGGGCCTGTATTCCCTTGTACTTCGTTTCAACACTCATTCATGCAATTCCGTCTGGGTATCTGTAAAATAGGACTAAATGTATTCTATTAGGATAGATGGCTGACCTAGATAATCTAATGAGTTCCCTGTATTTGCAACCATTTCTCCATGTCAGCAGCAACATGAATACATAGAAAATATTTTTCTCATAAGGTCTTCACTAGCTTTTTACTAATTGCAATGTTTCAAAAAAGAGTAAAAGTAAAACCTGATTTATTTAAGTGGAAAATTGTATCTTCTTCTCAATTAAAACAATCTAGAGTAACAGTAGGATTTGACAAATATTCATGTGTTAAATTATAATTGGACCATCACAGATGCTCTATCAGTAGAACATCTATTAACACCAGCCCTTTTGCATTTTGAGAGCATGAAATAAAATATACACATAATACACAATTCAGTGTTTCATAAAGTGTCAAAACAAAGGTTTATATTTATGTCTTCTGGGAGTACCTTGAACTGTTTTCAGGATTTTAATTTGAAATGCGAAGCAGACAATTCATCTCTTTTGTTATTTTATAGCAACCACTAGTATATATAGCATTGGAAAGATCCCAGAGAGGCTATACATTAAAATGAATGAGAGACAAATATATGTTTACAAAAATAAGAATGGTAGCAAATAATGCATTTCTATAGCAAATTTACAACTCAAACTCCATCACATAAATGAGTCCCAAGAATAGTAATCACAAAAATAAAAAAATAAAAATATTAGCAACCAGATGCTGATTAGTGTTTAAAGTATTGAAAAATTTTGGTGAATGCTAGTAAAATAATATTGAATTATTACATGAGATCTTTCTGAAAGTGTTAACACTTTATACTCAATAGCATGTAACATAAAATATTTTAAAATTATTTTTCATTATCTTTTATTTTTTTACTTAAGTATAGTTGGTATACAACCTTATATTGGTTATATTAGTTTCAAGTGAACAGTATAGTGATTCAACATTTTTATACCTTAAAATGTGATCACCCCAGTAATTCTTGTAATAATCTGTCACTGTGTATCTTTGATTTGCTTTATTCAGCCAATACAAAGAAAGAGGTTAATATTCATGTTATAATCTTTTTAATGCTAATGTTCATGATTCACTTTCTTATGGATGCTCAACATGTCCTCTTAGAATATTTCAAGAACTATCTGGTCAAACTAATTCATGCTTATGTTATTATTTGAATCTAACATTTTGTCAACAATTGCCTAATCAGGATATGCATGTGATTTTAGTGTACTCTGCTGTATTGACAAGGTGAGTTATTAAATCTTAAACAGCTAAGAAATGAAATAGGCCTTCACTGATATTTTTTAAATTTGTAAAGTAAAACAAGGATCTCTGGCATTGTTGAAAGGAACAAAGCATTTGCCTGTAGGGCTTTGACTCAAATGAATTGATACTCAGAATATTTAACTATTTAGTACAACTATTGGTGATAGTATTCATAAGAGCTATGTGATAATATCTTGCGAAGCAAAGAATTCAAAGAAGCATATTCATATGAAGGGAGATGCCAAAAAAGGCAAATTGAAGCATAGTCATGCGGGAATTAGAATTGCAAAGGGAAAAAATATGAACCAAGGGAAAAAAGCAAGTTGCTGTCAGGAATGAGGTGAAGCATGCACCATAAAGAAGGCATAAAGCCAATTATTTCAGAAGATAATAGAGCAAAAGCTACATTTCAAGGAAAGTAAAACAGTCCTTTTGTTAAAAGTGTTTGTATAGGAGGTCTGACAATTAGTTCGTGAACTTGTTGCAACGATGTTGCTAACCTTTTTTTTTATATATCAGAGGGATTATTCATTATGAATTTATACCAACTGGAGAAACAGTTAACCAAGTTTATTTGTAAGTGCTGAAAAGACTGCGTGAAAAAGTTAGACGACCTAAACTCTTTGCCAACATTTCATGGCTCTTGCATCACGACAATGCATCAGCTCACAAGGCACTGTCTGTGAGGGAGTTTTCAGCCAGTAAACAAATAACTGTGTTGGAACACCCTCCATATTCACCTGAACTGGCCCCCAATGACTTTTTTACCCGAAGATAAAGGAAATATTAAAAGGAAGACATTTTGATTACATTCAGGACATGAAGTTAATACAACAGCTCTGATGGCCATTCCAAAACAAAAAGAGTTCCAAAATTGCTTTGAAGGGTGGACTAGGCACTGGCGTTGGTGCATAGCTTCCCAAGGGAAGTACTTTGAAGGTGACTGTAATGATATTTAGCAATGAGGTATGTAGCACTTTTTCTAGGATGAGTTCGCGACCTTAATTCTCTGACCTTCGTATTATCATTCATAACACCAAAATAACCCTTGAAAACGATACTTTAAATTACATATTTCCATGTAAGCTAAGTGTTTTAAGAAAAATCCTACGTGGAAGGTCTTCACATTTTATAATGTTAACTTTTCAACACATTCATGAATTGAAAAATCCTAATGTCAATCACACATATAAAAACAATAATACAAAGAAAAAAGAGTTAGAAGAATATGCTTTCTAAAACACATTTTATTGTCAGTAATTAAATTTCAAACAATAAACTTTTTAAAAATCCTTAATTCAAAAAGTTGTTTCTTTGTAATTTTGAGATTTTGGAAGCTCAAAATTTAAATAGAAATTGCCAAGTATGTTGTTAAAAACTGAGATCTCTGAGATCTCCAATAATTTTCAACTACTGAAGAACTTTCAATATTTGCCTAAGTTATGGCCTCTAGAAAAGTTCTTTTTAAAAAACACGTTACTAGAACATTTATTTTAATTACATGTTGCTATCCCCCAAAAGGTTATTGAAATCATTTAATGCCTTTTTTTACTTTATTCACCAGACATCTAGACATAGAGAACATAATAGAATTCTATTTTAAGTCTGACAGCATGTTGAGTCATTGTTTTTATTTTACTTGCTTGCCACAAGTGTCTGGGCGTAACATAGCAAAATTATGGTGAATCTGATTAAATACATATTTATAGGATGGAAAACCACTGAATTTAATATTTGTGCAAGTGCTAGTAGCAATGCAACAAACAGGGTAGTACTTAAAATTAAGGAATCATAAGGTACGTTTTTCTTCAATACACTTCAACTGAATATTCAGATTGGAATTATAAGAGTATAACATAACAGAACTATTGACTATACAAAGCATAGTGGACCACTTCCATTATTTTTATTCAACTAATTTTGAAATTCCTTACCAAATATATTTACAAGTTATTTTAAAATGTTGAAGGAGCAACTAATAACTGTGTTAAAGGATGCTTCTATCAAAGAATGTCTTTATAGTGTAAGGTGAGATTAGTACTAAATAGCAAGATTTTACCAGTAACTAATCCTCTAAATTATTGATCATGACTACCAACATTTTCAATAAATATAAGAGGGACTTTTGTGATTAACCCAAATTGTTTGTCAGAAACTCGAAGAAATAGTTAAAGTGCTGGGCCTTGGAAGTAAAAAATAATTATTACTTACTATAAAAATCCTCTTTCTTTCTCCCACTGGAAGATGATGCAGATAAAACTTCAGAGATTATTTCATTATTTTTAATATTAGTTACATTGCCTTATTGCCACGTTTCTAGATCCAAGGTTTAACAGCATATTTTTCTTCAAGTGATTACATAAGGTGTATGTTAAATATGATAAAAATATGAGTTAGCGTAAAAATCTTGGTCTGCTTCAGATGATATAGTCAAATTTATATTCTTTTAGCATTGCATAACTCTTTAGTTGTGCTTCAGTGAACTTTGAATATCATCATCATCAAATCTCCAAGTCTAGGGATTGAAGAGCAAGTTGGTCTTTATCTTAGTTGCTGTTAGAGAAAAGATAAATGTAATGACTTGTTACCAGCATCCCTTCAGCAATATCTTTTACATTGATAAAGTAAGCCAAACTATACCTTGCTCTTTTACCAACAGCAAATGAACATTAACAGCTACTTATAGTACAAATATGCAGTATAAGGTCCACTAAAATAATCTAGAAGATTCCTATGCTGTAAAACATTCTTGTACAGCAATTTCAGATTTTTAAAAATCTATCTAACCAAGCTTTAGTAATAAAATTGTAAAAATAATTATCTTAACTTAAATTTCAGATTTATTCTTAGATTCCACTAATTCAGTCTACACTGTTGATACAATGACAATGATAGATCATTAACTTTAACCCTCAAACACTTAACATTTGGCCAAAATATTTGGCACCCTTCTACAAATGTGGTATCTTATTAAAACCTCCATGCGTATTGTCCTAAAGTCCTGCATCTCTCCTCTGCTGATATATAATATCTATATAACTTTGGTTATCAGGATGATTTATTCATTGTGGGAAAGTGGAAATGACCATACATGGAAATATCTAGGAAAGCTAGGATCCTTTTGTGCTTAATGGAAAAATATTACAACAAGCCTAGCCTAGAACAAAAATGAGAGATCTTGGTGTTTACTCAGACCTTAAGCCATAGGTGAAGTAAAGCAGGCACTGACAACTTCACTGTTTTCAAAGCTACTGAAGAACATGTATAATAGTCTTACTACTCAGCTAGAAATTATGCAGTTAATACCAGGTGACCTTGAAAAGCATCTTGAATTGTTTTGATCCAACTAATTATTCATGAATAAAATGAGAACAATTAAAGTTGGATTTGTTTGTTTTATGTCTTATCCTTCTCACTAATATTCAGGAAGAATAATTATAAAATTCATTAATAATTAACATTGATGATCTCTTCTAAATACAAATGTGTGTGTTCAGTGTTGGATTACAAGTTGCCTCCAATTTGATAAGCTCATAGAATATATAATAGAGGAATTATTCATACCTTTCATCCATTTGTAAACTAAATGGTACTTATTGGATGTTCTAGCGTGGTGAAGGCTGTGTGGCTTATTATATAATTCACAACAATGAATTAAATTATAATATCTCAATATTTATGAAGAATGAAGAGTTTTTCTGGGAAGGAAAAATCCAATATTAAAATATTTTTATCATTTGGAAAAATACTAACAAAACAAAATTATCAAATATTCTTACTTACAAGTAGATTTTGCTTATACTTATTTTATATTCTATGAGTTGGTCAAGTCCTTTTCTGTCCTGCTTTCATCTATTTTGACAATCTATGCCTCCTTTCTATGTGTTTGCACTTTCTTTAGTGATTTAGTGACTACACACATAAACACACACATGATAACTCTCCTCTTCAAAGGAACTTTAAAAAGCAAACCATCTCTATTTTAAGACATTATTATTACAATAGTAGTAGCAGACACATTATTCCAAATAAAATTAAGTAGGAAACTTAGAAATCATTCAAAAGAAACTGGAAAGAGAAAAGAGAGCTAAAACAAATTTTATGGTAGGTTTTCATTTACTTTTTATATTTTTAATAATGCAACTTAGAATAAATATAGAAGCATATGGAAAGCATGCTAGGTCTTGGAATTTCAATCTTAGTAACAGCAAAAGTTTGAGATTTGAGTTGAAGAAGGAGACAAATCTTGATGCGTAAAATAAAAGAAAGGATGTATATATAGATTTTGTCTGTACAGTCCATTGTATCCTAAAATGGAGTTACTTCAGTGATTTAGGTGATGGAACTTACCTCTTCTAATCTTAATTATCAGCAGAAATGTTGGTACTTGCGTATATGTGAAAGTTGAAAGGATGTCCTAGGAATGGAATTACATTGTTTATGGTTATATCTTTAGTATCCAAATTATGGGAACAGAGCTGTATTAATTGGAGATAATACTCAAAAAATCCATGATAAGTTTTCAAAAATTATAAGATGCAAAGAGTATATATCTCTACTTCAGGATTGTAGGCATTTTTTCCTTGCAGTGTTTAAAGTTTGATATTAACATTCTTAATTACAAATTTCCTTCTTTATTATATTTCATTTTATGTTAAATATTTTAATATATTTTTCAGTTTTTATACTTCTTAGATGAACAACTTTCAATCCACTATCTACATACTAACCTATTTTTTTCTCTAACCTATTCATCTCAGAAATGAGTACCACTATCTAACCAGTTGATCAAATAGAAACATATATTGTTGAGTCATTCTGACCTTTTCCTTGAACTTTAAACCAGTGCTATCTAGTTGAAACATCTGCAATGGAAGACATATTCTATATCTGTATTGTCCGATATGGTACCCAATAGCCCCGTGTTCCTTTTTTTTTTTTAATCGGGGAATATTAGGGTACAGGGGGGTTTTCCAGGATGTCATTTTTTTTTTTTTTTTGTCAATCTAGTTGTGGGGGGCACAGCTCAGCTCCTAGTCCAGTTGTTGTTTTCAATCTAGTTGTGGGAGGCACAGCTCAGTGGTCCATGTGGTACTTGAAGCAGCGACCTTGGTGTTAGGAGCACCATGCTCTAACCAAATGAGCCATCCAGCCACCTACCGTGTTCCTATTTAAGCTCTTCAAATGCAGCTAGTATAAGTAAGGAACTGAATTTTTATTTTTATTTTTATTTAATTAAAATTAATTTAAATTGAAATAGCTACATTTGGCTAGTGGTGACCATATTGGACAATGCAGCTCTAGACATATATAATCAACCACCTAATTTATATCATTTCTTGGATATGCTATAAGAATCTCAAATTTAATATCCACTGTACTCGGAGCTCATGATTTTTCAGGTCCACCCACCAACTTGGTTCCTCTCACTTTTCCTATATAAAATCTGTCATTGCCACTCTATCTCTACATTCTTAAAATTTGATAACACTATGACTCCATTTGGTAGTCTATTTAGCAGATGAAGTATGTTTGCTCTTTCCTTGATTATAATGTAAAAAATAAGAAGGAACTTATCTATCTTTATCATCACTCTATACAGAGTATAGAAGTGTTATCATATAGTAATTCTTCAACGTCTTATGGACGAATGAATGAATAAAAGAATGAATAACATTTTTAAAAACTTTTTTATTAAATGTATTGGGGTGACATTGGTTAGTAAAATTATATAGGTTTCAAGTATACACTTCTACAATACATCATCTTTATATTGCATTTTGTGTTAGTTCTCCTTCCATCACCATATATTTGACCTCTTTTACTCTCTTCCACAATCCTCTTCCCCCTTACCTTCTGGTAACCAGTAAACTGTTGTCTGTGTCTGAGTTTTTGTGTGACTAACATGCATTTTTAAAATAAGAATCATAGCACTAGAGTCATAGACCAACAGTGCTGAGATTAAAGGCAAGATGTTTGTAGCTAGACATTAATTGTATTGGATCTGCCTTTTATGAGTAATCTATCCTTAAGAAAATGGCTGAATTAGCCTCAGAGTTCCCTCCTGTGTATAAATGCAGTCGTCCCTTGGTATCATGGGGGATTGGTTCCAGGACCCCCATGGACACCAAAATCCACATGTCCAAGTCCTTTAGTAGGCTCACTGTGTCCGTGGGTTCTGTATCCATGTATTCAACCAACTGCAGATCGAAAATAGTTTTCATTCTTGCATGGAGAATCCGTGGATATGGAGGGCTGACTATAGATTATTAAAATACTTCATAAAGTTAGTTTAATGCCAAAATGATATGAAGCTTGTATATGGCATATAGTCAGTAAATATGGTCCATAATAAGATTAATAATCATAATTTTTATTTCAGTTTTAACTTTGATGGATATCCTTAACTAAATTTCTTACATTTTCTGGGACCTGTTCATTCACCTGCTTCATGCAGAAATTGGGGTTTTGATCTCTGTTTTTAGAATTAGCAAACCTCCACAATTCTGAATATAAATTCATTCTGTAGTGCATATTTCATGGGAACTCAAGTTTTGCTAAATATAAACATAGAATAAAACACATACTTTTCTTTCCTCTGTTCAGTGTAATTTATTCATATTTTAGAAATCTGACATTTCTCTACCTCCTTAGTTTATTAAAATGCCTCAAGGAATCACAATATTGACCATTTATAATAACCAATTACTGCATATGTTTGCTTTGCTGATATCAAAATTTAGGGTATTGGCATTATCCAGTTTCCCTCAAGATTTTATCATGTTTTGCTTTTTGAAACTCTTGTCCCCTTGACAGATTTCACTTACAAAAGAAAAATGCAGGAAGACATAATGATATCTGAGTTCAATCTGGAAGTGAATTTCATGTTATTTATTTTTTTTTAACTGGCATCTTTGTAAGTAGCACAATAGCGACAATAGACCAAAAGTGAAGTGACCTGATTCTGATGCACAATATGAGTTACGTTTAGAAAGTAATAAAAGGAAATACATTGGAAGAAAAAGATACTGACTTTGTCTTGGACTGAGCAGTAGGAACCCTAACTACTGCACATGTCCATTAATCATCAAATTACAATAGCAGTATCTGGCAGTTGGGTAGAATAGACTGTTTGCATTAAAAATCTGTCAATTTAAAAAGTAATAAAAACAAAAAAAAATCAATAATAATACATTTAAATTCAAACAGTCCTCACAGCAATGCAATAGCAATCAGTCATATTTACCAAGGCCATGTATGTAATAATCCTCCTGGTCCCTATATAATTACTAGCTTTGCCTCCTGAATTATCAACAGCTCTCATGGCTTATTGCCTCATACTTGTTTCAGAAGCATCTGCAATCAATAATCTTGCCACAGAGTAAGAGGCAACCAGCCAGCCAGGTCCAGGGTGTAAATGCCGCAGAAGCGATCGTTACATCGGTGTGAGTGACAAGGAGGTGGCTGAGCTAATGGGAGAGACCTGCAGTAAAGAGCTAATTTAGGAAAGCTGCTTACTGAAATGTATGGGTCTTACACCATGACTGGTGCTGTCTAGCTATGGGCAACAGTCACCCTTGAAAACACATCTTCAAATCCTTCCCAGAGGTGCTTTTACCGTGATCCTCATCTCGAGCAGCTGTCTTCTCTATTTTGCTATCAACATAACACACCCAGTTTGCCTGAAATGCTTTTTATCCGACTGGCAAAGCAAACAGTTATTTTCTTCATTCACATGGTAGATGATGGAGAACAGGAATTTATATGCAAATTTGAGTATTAGTGGCACTTTGATGATAAGAGTTTAAGGACCAATTGTAGTTGTCAAAAATGTTTGAAAACCCCTATTAATGCCATTCACATGGAAAATAAAATTGAAAACCCCATAGAGAAAATGTGTTGTATGGATAGCAACATCATATTGTTTATTTTAGTCAGTCTGTTGAATTGTAAAGATTCCCATGTCTTTGCAAAAGGGATAATTAAAAACACCATCATCAGGGCAATGTCATTTAATTTTTAATCTTGTAAATATTAACTATGTTCATTATTGCTGTTATTTAAAATTCACCATTTATCCATAACCTAGGAGACTTTACAGAATATATATATAAAAACACTGCTTTTGCTCCCACAGTATTTGTATTAAATGGATAACACAGGAAAGTAATCACTTAAAAATTAAGGCTGAGAAGTATTAATTTATATTAATTCTTATTTAGAAGTGAAATTATAGATGCAGAGAATTACATTTTAAATGGATTTTAGCATAGTTCAGTATTGCAAAATGTGTTACCTGTACAGTATTAGAACCTGCCCCAGGTCTTGGATGGGGTTTTTTTTCAGGGCTCATTACCCACCAAAGAGGAGCAATCTCTTATTGGCCTAAACTAAAGATTTCCTTTGACCTCTATTGGAACCTTCACCAAAGGAGGACTGAGTGTGATAACCTTTTCAAGTAGCCAGGAATTGAAGAGTGGAGGAGTTTTGCCAGGTCTCACAACCAAGAATAAAACTAAGGATACAAGTAAATTAGGGCAGGTGGTTATCGTTACAGAGCGCTATCAAGGCTATCAAATTTGTTAAATGATCAAGAATTCCAGTAATTTCTAGAATATTAATTTATTTTATTTACTATCCTTATACCTTTTCATAATTCTATATTTATTTATTTTTTATCTTTATTAAATTTATTGGGGTGACATTGGTTAGTAAAATTATATAGATTTCAAGTGTACATTTCTTTTTTTTATATTAAAGTTTATTAGGGTGGCAATGGTTAGTAAAGTTACATAGGTTTCAGGTGTACAATTCTGTAATACATCATCTATATATCACATTGTGTGTTCACCACCCGGAGTCAGTCCTTCTATTACCATATATTTGATCCCATTTACCCTCATCTACCACTCCCCTTCCCACTTACCTTCTGGTAACCACTAAACTATTGTCTATGTATCTGTTTGAACATGTGGTATATATACACAATGTATCTGTTTGAAAGTGTGGTATATATACCCAATGGAATATTATTCTGCCATAAGAAAAGATGAAATAGTGCTATTTGAGACAACATGGATGGATCTTGAGCTTATGTTAAGTGAAATAAGTCAGACAGAAAAAGTTGAGAACCATATGATTTCACTGAAATGTGGGACATAAAACTGAAAACAACAAAGGAACAAGACAAACAAACAAGCAAAAACTCAGTCAAGTGTACATTTCTATAATACATCATCTATATATTACTTTGTGTCTTCACCACCCAGAGCCAGTTCTCGTTCCACCACCACATATTTGACCCCCTTTACCCTCTTCTACCAACCCTTCTACCCCCTAACCCTCTGGTAACTACTAAACTGTTGTCTGTGTCGATGAGTTTTTGTTTTTTCATTTGTTTGTCTTGTTCTTTGTTGTTTTCAGTTTTATATCCCACAGAGTATTTGTTTTTTCATTTGTCTTATTCGTTTGTTGCTTTTAATTTTATATGCCACATATATGTGCAGTCATATGGTTCTCATCTTTTTCTGTCTGACTTATTTTGCTTAGCATGATTATCGCAAGATTTATCCATGCTGTTGCAAATGGCACTATTTCATATTTTCTTGTGGCTGAGTAATATTTCACTGAACATATATTTTGCATATATCTACCACATCTTCTTTATCCAATCATCTATCAAGGGACATTTTAGTTGTTTCTATGTCTTAGCCACTGTGAATAATGCTGCAATGAACATCGGGGTACATATATGTTTACAGATAAATGTTTTCAGATATTTTGGGGTAGATACCCAGAAGAGAGATATTTTCTGCCTTTGCATCTATATTTTCTGCTTACTCCCTTTACTGTAATTTCGCTGTTCCCAGTCTCACTGACTTTACTTGACTATGTATCCCAACTAACCGAGCTTCTTTCCACTCCTGACTTGTCCTAATATGTAGTCTTAAAAATATTGCTTTCCACTTGACACATTTTAATTTACTTATCATTCATATATAAATGTATCATTATATATCATATATCATTCATATATAGATAATATATCATGTGTATATCACCTACACATCTTATTATTTATGTATTCATTCATCTATTCCTTTATTTATTTTCTGGGTTCTCCCCCAAGTCTATAAACTTTTTAGAGATGACTGCAAAGCATGGTGCGTTGTATATAGAGAGTGAACCATAACCATTTTTAAAGCACGTAGAATAAGAAATCTAACCAGGGTTAGTGCATGCCAAATCTCTACTATAGAAGTCTATGTATGACCATTTAAAGGGGGAGACATACCGTTGGGATTGTGAAGGGAAAACTTCAAACCAGGGCCTACTGATCCCTTCATCTCCTTACACAACACATATTCAGTCTGCACACAGTAAAGGATTTATAATTCAATTTCTATACTTCCTGTAGTTCTATTTGGATTTTCTATTTTGTTTGAGTCAGTTTCAGTAGTTTCTGTTTTTATAAATATTTGTCCATTTCATCTAGGTAATAGAGTTTATTAGTATACAATTGTTCATGGTATTTCTGTAATAATCTTTATTTCTGTAATGCCTTCTATTTTAGGATTTTAGGAAACTGTCTTCTCTTTTTTTCTTTATTTGTCAATTTTCTTAATTTGTTGATTCTTTTCTGAGAACTAACTTCAGTTTTGCTGCTGTCTGTATTGTTATTTCTATTCTTTAATTTATTCACTTCTGCTCCAATATTTTTTCATTATTTTTACTTTCTTGGGTTTCATTTGTTCCTTTTAATTTTCATGTTTCTTTATGTGGATTATAGGTTAATTCAAAATTTTTCTTATATATGTGTTTACAACTATAATTTTTTCTGTAAGCACTAGTTTAGCTACATCCCATATATTTTGGTATGTTTTGTTTTTGTTTTCATCCATCTACAACCATTTTATAATTTTCCTTGTGATTTATTCTTCGACCATTGATTATTTAGGTGTATGTTGCTTAAATTCAACATTATTTTGAATGTTCTGAATTTTCTCTTAGTTTCATTCCATTCAGGTCAGGTGACCTTTTGGTGATTTACCTTCTTTTAAACTTATTGAGATTTTTTTTATGGCCTAATAATCTTTATCCTGGGGAATGTTCCAAGTGTACCTGAAAGGACTATGCATTCTGCTGTTGTTGGATGATGTGCCAATCTTTTAATTGCAGTGTTTGTCCATTCACAAAGATAGAATTTGTCTCCATTTTGTCATTTGCCTTTAATTGCCTTATGTATTTTTTTGTTTCTTTATTCCTCCATCACTCTCCTTTTTGGATAAATATTTTCTAGTACACAAATTTAACAACGTTGTCAATTATTTTACTACATATTTTCTGTTTTCCTTTTAGTAATTGCCTAAATTATTATAATCTAATTCATATTAATAGCAACTAAATTTCAATTATATAGAAAAATATTATTCCAATACAGATCCATTTACTTTTCTCTCCTTTATACTTTTATGTTCATACATATTACATCTTTATATAGACTTTGTTTCCATAAAAACATACTTCTGATCATTGCGTTATGTAGTTCTGTTTTAAATCAGATAGCAGAAAAAGTTCCTGCAAAAAAACAAAAAAGTTATACCATCATTTGTTTTTACCTACTCAACTACATTTACCATTGCCTTTATTTTTTCAAGTAGATTTAAGCTACTTTGTACTGTCCTTTTGTTTCAGCATAAAGGGAACCCAATGCTATATTATATTGAAGATTTAATAAGGGCTGACTGTATTTCTGTTTTTGTTTTTTTGACATTTTCATTTCTTCATTTTATTTTTTGTTGTTGTTCTTGTTAAAAAGTTTTTTTTGGTGGTATATAGAATTCTTAGTTGATAGAATTTTGTTCAATATTTTGAACATGTCATGTCACTACTTCTGGCTTTCATAATTTCTGATGAGAAATTTTTCCTCATATTTAAGATCCCTTGAATGTAATGAGTCACTTCTCTCTTCATGCTTTTAAGATTCTATGTCTTACCTTTAGATTATGTGTCTAGGTGTAGATGTTTTTGAATTTTTCCAACTCTTAGGTCATTGAGATTCATAGGTTTGTACATTAATATTTTTCAGCAGATTTTGGAAATTTCCAGCCATTTTCTTTCCAAATATTTTTTTCTGTCCCTTTATCTCTCTTCTCCTTCCAGAACTCCCATTGTGTACCCTTTGGTACACTTTATTTTCACTGATTTCTGACACTATTAATTATTGGTCATTTAAAAAGTGGTTTCTCAGACTGGACAATCTCAACTGACTTCTCTTCAAGTTTTCTGCTTCTTTCTTCTACTTACTCAGAGCTGCTGTTATATCTTCTAGCGAATTTTAAAATTTCAGTTATTGTAGTTTTCCACTCCTGAATTTCTTTTTGGATCTTTTTTATAATTTCAACTTTATGTAATATTCTCTACTTATTGAAACATCATTCTCATATCTTCCTTTAGGTCTGTAGACATAATTTTCTTCTGTTCTTTGGATATTAAAATAGTTGACCTAAATCTTTGTCTAGTAAATCTGACATCCGAGCTTTCTCAGGGACAATTTATATTGACTGTTTTTTTCTGTTAATGGGACATAATTTCCCGCTTATTTAAATGACTTGTAATTTTCAGAGATTCAGCAGTTTTCCTTAAAGTAAGACTCAGATTGCTGTAACCCTTTAGTTAAATTTCCATGTTCTGAAAAAAGTTGTTTTTTGACAAATTTCTTTCCAATGTTCTTCTTGATTTTACAATGACAAGAATTTGTGAGATCCTTACTTTGCTACGTTCACTGATATAATTCCCAAAATATTATTATAATTGAACTTAAATTTCTTTAGTTGGGTTTCCTAAATGGAATTCCCAGTATTTCCTATTGACTTATGCATGGCACTTTTTCATATTACCTTACTTATCTATGAGCAATTTTTTTTTTGTGCAGCACTTTGAGTCAATTCATGGGTGCTGAATTTCTAGGTCAAATATGGAATTATTATTGTTATTTTGTAATCGAAAGAATTATGTATGTACTCACTTAATCACACACCTACTAAAATGTATTAATATATTATTTTTACATCTTTGCATTTTAAAAGTGTTCTTATGCTTGCTTAAATTTGCATTTGTTACAAGGAAGATTACATTTCATATTAATTTGTATTTTTTTATTATTGCTTGTGTTAATTACATAATCATAGTTTCCCCTTTTCTCCCAGTTTTTTTTTTTATTTGATTTGTTATATTCTATTGAATTGCAAGATGGAAAATACGTTAGTTAAAATATATTGATTGAGTGACTACACAGAGAAGTGTCTGGGAAGTTTCAAGCTAAACTTCTTGAAACCACAAAATTTTTAGAATGTTTGGCATTTTATGGAGGACCTTGGACTATGAAAGCACATGTAATGTCCCAAGTTTTTATAATAGATTGTTGTATATGTGATCTAGTTCTTCCACTATTGAGCACTTTATTCATATTTTTTCTTCTTCCTATTCTGTCATTTACTTACTCTATTTGGCACTCTTTTCTACTTCAGGACTTCTGTTTGCTCATGGATTATGTTGCTCTCTTTACTATCTTTTCATTTTGTATCATTCTGCAACTTTTCATTTATTCCATTTAGTTGATATTCAAACTCACCAAGACAGATTTTTTATTGAACACAACTATAACAACTCATTATCAATCCTGCTCATTGCATAAAGCTTTCAATCTTGTCCACCTCATAAGTTGTTGGCCATTATAGACAGTTGGGTTGTTAATGTGTCCATCAGCCAGTTTTTGTTAATTGTTATGGTAAAACTAGGTTAAAAAGCAAAAGAAAAATGTCAAATGTGACTAATAAACAAACGGCTATACTAAGATTTTTTTCATAAGACTGCATCTTTCATAACACTTCTAGTGTAGTACATATTTTTTTAAGAATGTATATACATGTACACACTCAAATCAATGCCCCTATATATTATATTCATATCCCTTTAGTGAATAACAAATTGCCACAAACTTCGTGGCATAAAACAACAGCCATTATTATAGGTAAAGGGTCTGGGTATGTGTTAGTTGGGTCCTCCGCTAAGAGTCTCACCAGTCTGAGATCAAGATGTTTGCTGAGGCTATGATTTCATTTTTTGATTTGAGGTCCTGTTCCAAGCTCACTAAATGTTACTAGAATTCTGTGAGTTTGTTTTATATATATACATATATATACATTTTAGTATTGAAGTCCCCACTTTCTTGCAAGCCATTGGCAAAGGACCACTTTTCCTTGGCAACATGCCCCCACCCCCCACCAACAGACCCAATCATACCATGATAGTTTACATCTTTAAGTCCAGCCAAATAACTCCTATTACTCTGCTATAATATAGAATATCATATCTATAGAAGTGCCTATCCCATTACTTTTGTCAAATAATGTAACCTAATCAAGGGAGTGAATATATATTTAAATTTTCAGGGCCCATCCAAACTCAAGGGTAAGTGGTTATACAGAGCATATACACCAGGAAACCAGAATCTTGAGGGAGTATCTTACAATTCTGCATAGTACATATTTATTTTATTTTTCATAAGTTGTTTTTATATACAAGTTTAGATTATTCTTTACCGTCACCAGAGTTGTCATTGTCTTGACAATATGGATGACCCCATGCTATTCTTGCTTGAGCTCTGAAGCTGTTTTTTATTCCTTAATTTGTTCAAAGTATCTTAATCCCACTTAGAATGCCAAACACATCTTGTCCTACATGCTTCATGTCACCTAAACTAGTACGAATTCCAAAAGAAGCTTTAAATCTGATCTTAACTGCAGCACTTACATTCAGACTGTCAAGTCCTTCGAGGTTGTGGGATGGGGGGATAGGGAATTATGGAATAGGGGAGTAATGAAATCAAAAAGGAGAAATTTAATATCGTTATTTTCTATCCCCTGCCCATTGTTATGTGTTTGAAATTTTTATGAAGTAAAACATAAATATGTATAAGTACATAAACCAAAAGTAGGGGACTAAATCAATCTTGACAAAGTGAACACATCAATATAACCACCAGCTGAATTAATAAATATAATCCAGAATATGTACCCCAGAAACTACTTTAGAGCCCCATACTATTACTGTATTATCCAGAGGTAGACACTAATCTGAATTCAAGAACCAGTTTATTTTATCTATCTTTTTACTTTATATAAATTAAATAGAGTATATGTTTCTTCATACCTGGTTTCTTATGTTCAACATAACATTTGTGAGAATCTTCCATAAAGTTGTACAGGTTGCTATTTATCACTGTTATATGAGAAAGTGTTCCATTGAAAGAATAAAACTTGTTTATCTGTTCTACGTTTGAACCTTTTTCTATGACTGCTTTTGAAGTTTCTCTTTTTCCTCCCTTTTTACATCCCTCTCGTTGAAGGTTGCAGAACCTGACTCTCTGAGATGATGCCTTTTTTTTATTTTTTATTTTTGAAAATAAAATTATATATTCCTTCTATTCCACACTCTCTCTTCTCCATGTAAGGCTCCAATTATATATATATGGTAAACAATTTCATTGTATCCTGATTTTTTTAATGCTCTTTTCTGTCTGTAATTACTTTTTCTATATATAGACATTTATTCTCTATATTTCTTATTGACCTGTCTTCAAATTGACTAATTCTGTCTTCTAGTGGGGAGGTCATTGCATACTTCTGCTGTTCTCCTGTGACAGAAGTATTCTTCCTTTACGTATTCAATTTGCACTTAGTGTGACAGTTGAGCTTATGAGTCTCTATTGTTTTCATTTGCCACAGACTTAGGCATTTAATCTTTTCCTTGTTCTCTTTGAACTTACTTAAATCAAATCAGGCTTTTGCAACCACAGCCACTCCCCAAATGGCTCTTAAACAAATACCTCCATTTACTAAATCTAGCAGTTAATTGTCAGTCCTAATATTGCTTGAAATACAAACTGCACTGAAAATAGTTGAACACTCTCTATCAAAACCTAATCTGCACTGTAAATTTGCATCATTTCTTCTGGCTGAGTCACTTTCACTTACATATTCTATTAATACTGGACTTCCCCAGACTTTTGTTCTTGGTCTTTTAATCTTTATTTCTATACTCATGTCCTAAACTGTCATCTGATAGCATGCTCTTATTTGCATCTATGTTCTCCTAAATTTGTATCTCTAAGCCAGTCATCTGCTTTGGAATCTATAGTTACATACCCAACTGACCACTTGAAATTTTCACAAGCATGTCTAGTAGGCTTTTAAAACTTCCTTTTCTAATATAAAGTTATTAATTTTGAACCAATTCTGCTCTTCTTTCATTCTTCCCCACAGCAACTCTCTCATTCAATATAAAAAAAAAATTGACTTCCATTTTTCTCTCAGAAATAAGTTTCATTCTTCAATTCATGCTGTTGGACTCAATATTCACAACATATATAATTTCACCATCTCTATTGCTACCACTCTGTTTCAAGCCACCAATGTGTCTCTCATATTTTTTTCAGTAGCTCCTGCTTCTGTCCTTTAGCTGTTTTAGTCTATTGTCAACAGAGCAGTCAAATTGATTGTATTAAAATGTAAGGTAGATCGTATTACTTTTCCGCTTACAATTCTTTCCTTGCTTCCTTTCTTCTGCAGAGAAAATTTTAAAGTTCTTTTACCCTTAAAGGCCCTGCAGGACTTGGTTTCCATTGCTTCTTTGAACTCATCTCCTACTATTCTATTGTTTTACATTATACCATCCACACTTGCATCCTTCCAATTTCTGAAAGCATGCTTGCTCCTTTTTAAGAGCCTTTGTACTTGATATCCCCAGATATCAACAAGGGTTAGGTCCTCACTTTCTTAAATACTTCAGCTCAAAGATCATTTTCTTAATGGGAACCATCCTAGCTACCCTAGCAAAAATTTCAGCCTCTCCTTGGAGACATCAGATTTCTTCGTATAATGCCTTGGGCTTTTCTCCTTGCCTCGTGCCATGTTCAAGCTTCCTATTTATTTTACTTAACATAATGTACCTTTCCATCATAAGAACAGAAACTGAATGTGTGTAGGGATATGTCTGCCCAGTTTATATCAGTGCTAAAACTCCGACTTTTATTGGTACTTGTTTGACACCTTTGTTTATCTCTCAAATGGATTTGGATTTAGAAGGGGAAAATTGATGTTTAATATTGACCCCAAAAATATAAAACTCCTTGAAAAAAATAGATATTGGTAGGAATTTTCTGAACACAATACCATGTGCTACATCATTAAGTGGGTGGCTCTAATTTCCTAAATATGAATCTTGTTATATTTTTACCTCAATGGTTTACAGCAGTTTATACTGAGACTGGATTTTCACTAGTATAGATATAATGTATGGGCCTAGAACGTTAAGTCCAGGTAGGCCTCTCTAGCTTAACTTGAACTTATCCATGCATATATAGCTTTTAAATAAGTAATTATGGTTGAGGCAAAGATTGTGTTATAGGGAAGAGAGAACATTTTATGACTAGTTAAAATTCACCTCCAAAAATGTCTGGGATTATACATAATGTTTCTAGGAAACACTGGGAAAGGATTTTCTGTTCTACATTTTGTTTCTCATTTACAGATCCAAAGTCTGCAATGGCAGCTAAGTTCCACAGAGCCTACAAAACATTCAGTTGCGTGTTTTGCATCAGGTAAAGGTAAGCAGTGTTAGAACAACTACTTGAAGTTCTGTTCCTATATATGATACATTAATCTATAATTAGGGAGGAAATGGTGAAAGCATTAATTACGGAATCAGCTGCTTGTCCTTGGCCCACTAAATCCTACTTGTGAGTTTTATTACATCACAGAAACACAGGAGAGCTTCTTAAAATTTAAGTCAACCCCATAAATTAAGACCAATATTCTTTTTTTAGAATTGGGTTTTGCCCAGAAAATCGACTACGTTGTTTTGCTAAAACTATATTTCTTCCTTAATATCAAAACAGGTGTAGTTAATATCTTATTGATTTCTCAATTTTTTCTCTTAAAAAGAGATTTTACTTATTACTTCTTAAATTTTATCACTAGTAAATACTCTTCCTATGGAATTCCAGCCTCATAGATAAATAATTGTTGTGTATGTTAAAGGAAAGACATATGTCTTTTATTTCTGCACTTCCCTAGCTAGTTGAACGTTCTTTAGCTTGTGACATAAACAAACCTAAAGCATCCAGAATAGTTATATTTCTCTTCAATCTACAAGATTCTAGAGAACATTATCTTCTTCTAATTATTTCCTAAGATGTCAGTTACTAGCAAACCTAGTCAGCTCTGCCATGCTATCCGGTATTGAGAAAAGCAACCACATTGTAGAAGTAAAGAAGTTTGGTGGCTATGTGACATTGGCTTACTTGAATGTCAGTATTCAGTTCTATAAAACTTTAGAATAAATCACGTTTTCCCACAAGCAAAGATTTAGTTTAAGATCTTTGTCAGATTGTTCTCTGGGAAACTGAATGAATCCAAACCCTAGAGACACTATGCAATAGGAGCAGGTAAGGGAAAATGCGGGGAGAAAAAAACAAAAAACAAAAACAACCCCTAAAAACCCTTGAATAATTGCATTAATATTCCTGTTCTACTTATTCTTCATTGTTAAAACTAGTAATTTTCCTCTTGTTTAAGGTACAATAAAACAAGGCGAGGCTAGTTTCTTTTCAAGCAATCTCAACACTTAGTCAAATTCTATTAGTCATGGTATGCATCAACCCCTTCAACAGAGACTTAAAGTCACCATCCTATTCTAAAAATGTCCAAGCAGCATTTTTCATGACTTCTTTTAAATGTAGGCTACCTTACTTCAGATTACCTTTCAGTTTTAAAACTTCATTTCTATTCCAATCATAACCATTATTACCATGAATGCACAATTATTAAGGAGTCACTGTGTATAAAGTATTATAGTTGACTGTGTCATTTGACTTCCTTTTTTATAGGAAAGAAGTTGCATTTTAAAACAAGTCATGGGTAGTCAACTTTTTTCATTTCACTTTCCAGAAAGTTCCACATCACACTGTCTACATAGAACCTTCAATTCTTCCCTGTTATCTCTCCATGGTATGACAGTTGCTCATGTATTATAGCTCCATGGAGATGTTTCATATTTTATTCTGGCTCCTGTCACTTGCTTGGCACAGCATTTGTAAATCATAAAATTATACTGCATATTAGCATTTCTCATAGGAAAGTTTTAGCATTTTGGGGGATATGGGAAGGTCCCTCTTATTTTAAAAGGATTACTATTACTGATGCTGAGCACAAAATTTTATTGCACATACTCTTTAAGTGCAAATTCCAAAAAAGGCCTCTATTGTTTTCCGAATGACCTTTAGGAAAGTGATGTCTGCCATGCTTGAGAACTACTGCATCTGAACATAAAATAAATCACAAGCCAAGTTCTAGTCTTACACTGAAGATGTACATACCCCAAAATACATATATTACCATTTAACAGACTCGGGACACAATATTTCCACTAGCATATCATTAAAAAAATGTTATGTTTTACTGATTAAACAGATATACTGATTAAATTCTGACTGATCTGACCCCCCCCAAATTGGAAAATCTTGCTTCATATTTGTAACTAAAAACAACAGCTAAACACTGACATTGTTTTCCCTTGAGAACCCAGATACAAGAACATGTTACCAAAATTAAGAGAAAGAATATCTATGACAACTGAAGGTATATGAGGTATATTTTATAAATTTAACTTTTAGACAGATTTCAATTTTTCAAATCTAAATTAAAAATTATAAAAGTTGATAGGAGGGCTATGTTGAAATCACAATTTTGTTTTGTTAGTATTTATTTAGTAAAAAAAAAATAATCTGACAATTTGGAGTTCTTCCTTTTCTTTTTTACTATTTCTGGATTCTTTGAAAGATTTCTATCTTTAAAGATATATTCCTTTAAAAGATATATTCCTTTCCTCTTAAAATTTTTGCATATCAGATTGGGGCACTGACAAATTAAAAGGAAAGTAAAATAATTTATCAACCAAATTTCTTCAAAATTCCAAACAATTTCTCATTATTGTTCACATTTTTTACATATAAAACATGGAATACATAGTAGTAGAGGAACATACAACTTGATTACACCATAAACACAGCATTAGCTTGCACCAAACTACATTTCTGATTAAGGAAAAAGACTTAATACTTCAATTCAGAGGTCAGTAGAATTCTGGATTTGTATTTTGTTAGTTCTTTGTGGTTACATTATTATATCTACAGGATAGCCTTAACATTATCCTAGAAGTATTTACACAAATATTTATGGAATGAAAACATTTTAGAGGACCTCTAAATTAAAAATTGAAAAAGGATGTAAAAAGCAACTTCACAATTATAACTACAATTTATCTAACACAATTATGTCCCAGGCATTATATACTTACTAAGAGGTTGGACAATTAAGTTTGTGAACTTGTTGCAATGATGTTGCTAACCTTTTTTTATATCAGAGGGATTACTCATTATGAATTTGTACCAACTGCAAAAACAGTTAACCAAGTGTACTATTTGAAAGTGCTGAAAAGGCTGCGTGAAAAAGTTAGATTACCTGAACTTTTCACCAATAATTCATGGATCTTGCATCACCATAATGCACTAGCTCACACAGCACTGTCTGTGAGGGAGTTTTCAGCCAGTAATCAAATAACTGTGTTGGAACACCCTCCATACTCACCTGATCTGGCCCCCAATGAATTCTTTCTTTACCTGAAGGTAAAGGAAATATCGAAAGGAAGACATTTTGATGATATTCAGGACATCAAGGGTAATCTGACGACAGCTCTGATGACCATTCTAGAAAGAGTTCCAAAATTGCTTTGAAGGGTGGTCTAGGCACTGGTGTCAGTGCATAGCTTCCCAAAGGAGTATGTCAAAGGTAACCATAGTGATATTCAGCAGTGAGGTATGTAGCACTTTTTTTAGGTTGAGTCCATGAATTTAATTGTCGTACCTCTTATTTTGTTTATTTCTATCTCAATGATTTCTATCATATTTCTAAATGTTTCTCACTTAATACTATAACATTTAAAGGTATCTATTATGTCTCTATGGATAAGAAAACAAAAGCTTGAAGAATTAATTAACTTTCTAGATTTCACACAAATAATAAGCTACAGGACCAATATTTGTATGTAGATCTGCACATTGGTATTTTCTTTTAAACAATAGCTACTATAAAATTTAGGTATACAATTAATAATATAAGCACATAATTCCATTATAATTTGAGAAGGTTTTGAGTTCTAGAAAACAGAATTAATTTGTTACTTATCTGGCATAGTTATTTCATGTATACTATTATGGAAATATTTTGCTTCTATGCTTCCTTTCTTTTTTTTGTGGTCTTTTTGTCTACACAGCCTCAAAATTTCCTGTATCATTGAAACTATAAAAAAGAGAGGGTTTATTATTTAAGAAATTTCTAATGATTTATTATAACTATATATTGTTATGTGGATAACATGGAAAAGACTCAATTTAAAAAGTATAAGGTCAAATTACATAATGTCATGTACCTATAATCCTTGTGTATGTGTTGCTATATGTATACGCTTCCTGAAAAGGGTTGAGTTATGAAATCAGGCACCTTTGATGGTCTGTACAACTCCTTTTCTTTTTTTAATAAAATACTTTCATATTGTAGACAGTTAAAGTATTTGATATTATATTTGTATCATACTGAATTATAATAAATATCTTGTAATTTTAATACGTGTTAGTAAAATTTTGCAGTTGACCTTTTGTAAAACATGCAGAATTGAATCATTTCAAAGACGTTGCAATTCATGCTAGAATCTCATTCAACTGAAGTGTTTATGTTACACAGTTTATACTTTTCTGACCTGACCATATATAACAAAGTTGTCTCAATAGCCAGCTATGGAGATTCTAAATAAAAGAGTGCCTACATTATGATAGTGAAAACTTTTAAGTATTTTGAAATTTTTATAGATACTATACATAAACTTTAAGTTTCAAAAGTCAAAATATAATAAAAACGTCTCACTAAACATTTACTCCAGTACATATCCCTTCAATTGTGAATAGTTTAAAAGCAAAACTAAAGACTCCTTATTCCATATTTTCTTTGCAAATATTTTATGTAGCAACTTTTAAAAAAAACCTGTGGTGTGATTACAGATTATAAGTACCTCATATTTTACTTTGTTTTCACTGAATTGAACAGACATGAAATTAAGAAAAAAGAAAATGTAATTATAAAAATAATCACCAATTATGAAATTGTATATAAAATATGTTTGATTTTAATTACATGATTTTCAAATTTTTGATAAAAATGACATTTGCTTATGCATTCAAAATTTTTTTTTTAGATTTTCTGTGATACACATGGTTGTCTGATTGGTCTCTGATAACCGTGAAAAACAAATTTTGGCTGAATTTTAAAATTTGAAATAAAACCTTTTTGTGCATGTGTGTGACTTCTCCAGGTTAGTAGAGCTTAAATATTAGAAGCTAAAATTCACATGAAAAATAAAATATTTTGAGTTCCAGGCAAGACAGCATAATAGATAAATACTGTACTTGCTTCCTTTCACAAGCACATCAAGTGTACCAACATTTGCAACACAGGGATACCAGAAGGAGAGGCAGCAAGGAAGTGAAAACATATTTGAAGAAACAGTGATGGAAAACTTCACTAACCTGGTGAAAAAATAGACATACAGTCCCAGGTAGTACAGAAAGTCTCAAACAAGATGAACCCAATGAGGCCTACACCACGACACATCATAATTAAAATGTCAAAGATTAATACAAAGAGAATCTTAAAAGCAGCAAGAGAAAAGCAGTTAGTTACCTACAAAGGAGCTACCATAGATTGTCAACTGTTTCTCAAGAGAAACTTTGCAGGCCAGAGGGTCTGGCATAAAATATTTAAAGTGATGAAAAGTAAGGATCCACAACCAAGATTACTCTACCCAGCAAAGCTATCATTTAGGACAGATAAAGAGCTTCCCAGACAAGAAAAAGCTAAAGGAGTTAATCACTACTAAACCAGTATTATAAGAAGTATTAAAGGGACTACTTTAGGAAGAAAAAGAGAAAGATCAAAAAGATGAATAATTAAATGACAAGAACTACATATCTATCAACAACTACTTTAAATGTAAATGGATTAAATGCTCTAATCAAAAGACTTAGGGTGGCTGAATAGATAACATCCTTTCATATGTTGCCGACAAGAGACTCACTTCTGATCAAGACACAGAGACTGAAAGGAACAGAAAAAGATAATTCATGAAAATGGGGGTTGGGAGGAGGTGATGAGGTAGCAATACTTATACCAGACAAAATAAACAGACTATAACAAGAGACAAAGAAGGGCCCAGTAATCCCACTTCAGGGTATTTATTCAAGAAAACTCAAAACACTACTTTGAAGGGACATGTGTACCCATGTTTTCATTGCAGCATTATTTACAATAGCCAAGATATGGAGGCAACCTGGGTGTCTATCAATGGATGAATGAATTTTAAAAGAGCTGGTACATATATACAATGCAATATTACTGAGCCATAAAAAAAGAATGAAATCTTGCCATCTGCAACAACATGATGGAGGCAGAGGGTATTGTGATGAGTGAAATAAGTCAGACAGAGAAGGTCAAATGCCATATGATTTCATTTATATGTGAAATCTAAAGAACAAAATAAATAAACAAAACAGAAATAAGCACATAAATTTGTGATGGTTGCCACATGGGAGGGTGGTTGAGAGGAAGGGTTTTAAGATGTGCAAATTGGTAGCTATACAACAGTCAAGGGTATATAAAGTATAGCATAGAGAATATAGTCAATAGTATTGTAAAAACTATGTATGGTGTCAGATGGGTACTAGCTTTATTGGGTGATCACTTCATAACTTACATAAATGTCTAATTACTATGTGGTACACCTGAAACTAATATACTATTGTATGTCAACTAATTGAAAAATAAAAATTATTAAATATTTCCTTCAGCTATAGTATTGATTTTAATATACAGTGAATTTTGCTAACTGTCACAGAATAGATTGGACTAGATGGAGCATTCAAACTGAATGAGAATATAACGGGGAGGCAACAGAAATCTAAGTATGAAATAGTTTAAAAGCAGTTGTTAGTACCTTTATAAATTAACATACCATATTTTGTGCAGTTTTATTTATTCCTGAAGCTTAGAATATTATTCATTAAAAACAAACTTAAAAACACCATGTCCTTAAATTTATTCCTCAAAGCAGAAACAAAAAAGACATTTTAAAACATAGATGAAATTTGAATGGAGATAGATTTGAAAATTGTATCAAGTCAATGATAAATTCCTGATTTTGATGATTTTTACTTTGATAATGAAAGAAGGTGTCTTTGTTCATACGAAATGCACACTGAAATATTTAAGGATAAATAAATGTGGTATTTTTATCTTCCTCTTAATTTTTTTTTTTTTTTTTTTAAGGAGAGAGTTTGATAAAGCAAGCAATTGGAATAAATGCAAACTGTTTTTGAATTTGGAAAGAGTATAGAGAAGTGTCTTCTAGCAGTGTGTAATATTCTTCCTTATGATACTGTAACATCCTCTCAGTTATTCTTTATGTTTGAAATAATAGCCCACAGAAGAGTTTTAAAAATCTAGTTAGAGATGAAGAGAAACAAATAGCTTAGGAACCAAGGATAGTGCCTTTTCCAGTAGGATATATTGCCGAGAGTTTTAGGTGTTCCTTGAGCATTCAGATTTTTTTTCTTTACAGTAACAAGGCTATCTATCCAATTTATGGCAGATACAGCAATCACAGATTTATTAGCAGGGAGCAGTTGAAGGCTTTTTAAGAGGAGTTATCAAATTAATATTTTAAAAGTCAATTATAATAGATGATACTATAAAGACAGGAAAATACCCACTCTTCTGTTTGCAATAAGATATACTAAAGCAGTATATTAGAGGTTGTTGTTTAAAAACATAAATTGTGGAATTAGACTACCAGATTTCTAATCCATGTTTTAGCTCTCAGAAGCCATGTGCAATAGACAGTGTTCTTAAACCATCTTTCAGTTCCCAAATCTGTAAAATGAATGCAATAAAACAACAACAAAAAATAGCCCTTCAGTTGTTATGAGGGATAAATGAATAAATATATGCAAACTACTTAGAAACAATACATAGTACAGATCCTACATAAGAACTAGTTATTAATCTTGTATAACGTGAAAATCCACATATACAAATACCTAAAATAAATTATTGTGGATAAAGTCTATGTGTTACAGCAAAGAAATGTATGAATGTTGTGTGAGAGGTTTGGGGAAGGGTTAAGAGAGAAGACCTAACATAGAGGATATTTAAGGTGTGGTTTAAGGGGTATGGGGTTTCATAAATTGAGATAGTATAGAAAAACAATCCAAATTAAATTGTTTTCATGAAAAGTTATCCAACCAAAAACATGCTGGACAGATTCTGAAAACCCCAATAGAATTAAAAGTTTGTATCCTTATTTTTAAGCTCTCTTTGATATAATCTTTCTTTTAGTCTCCTCAAAAGATTCTTCTGCTCTTTGGATTTCTTTGATATTTTATTGAGAATGCCAGATCTTTAAAAATAGAGATCTCAAAATTAGTTGAGTCAGTATAAGGACTCAATGGTGGGGCAGGCTGGAACACCAGTGAAAGGTGGTGTTAGTTTGAGATAGAACCATGGAGCAGGAAGCTTCCCAACAGTAAAGAATAGAAAGAATTTGGCTCCAGGAATTAAAGTGCCACAGAATACATTTAACAAGAAACATGACCAAGAAATATAACCTTTATAAAGAATGCTATAAAAGCACATTAAGTGATATTAAAAGATTTGAATAAATGGAAAGATACTTCATATCCTTGGATGGAAAGACTGCACAATGCAAAAATGGCAAACTCCTAGGCTGAATGTGTTTTAAGTCAAACCTCACAGGGTTTTATCTCTAACATTATCCAAAGTCATCCTAAAGTTCATCTAGAAAAGTAGCTAGAATCACTATTTAATCTGAACAAATAACATAGTTTATCAGATATAAATATTTAAGTTCAACCAAAATAAAAATGTAGTATTCAGACACGAATAAACAGATAACACACACACACACAAACAGAAATTGATGCTATTATTTCTATGATTATAATTTAAGAACAGAAACTATGTGTAATATCAGGGAAAATTCAACAAGAGGTGCTTGAGTAAGAATAGCAACTTTGAAGAAATGATTAGACAAACACCTCACCACCATATATACATATGTGTGTGTGTATATATATATATATATATATATATATATATATATATACATCTATATGTATATATACACACGCACATATATTCTTTATGTAAAGAATAAACCTTAAGCCACATTAGAAACTAAAAATAAATATTTCCTAACTCTGTAGAAACAATTAGTCTAAGAGAAAACATAATTGCATAGAAATGATTCATAATTATAATTGCATAATAATTTTACCGTGGCATATCCAAAAATACACAGGTGACTGAAAAAAAAAGTATGAACATTTGAAGTATTTCTCATATAAGCAGTATATGCAGGGTGTTTTTTTCTTTTTTATTTCTATTTTATAATATGGAGTCATCTAAGACTATACTTTTTGGGGATCATTTCTATAGTTTGTTGCAGGGTTTTATTTTAATCAATAACAACATGAAAGTTAAATAAGAAAAAAAATATGAACTTATAAAAGAAAAACAACTGAGATTACCATCCTGTTGCCTATTAACCATGTTTGAAACCTTAGAATAAACAATGTTGGTAAAGATTTACTGAAACTTACTTTCAAAAAGAGTTAGCAGTGTAAGGTAAAAATATGTTCATAGCCTTTAAACCACTCTCATCACTTTTGGAAACCTATTAAAAAGACAGTTGAAAATGTAATATAAAGAATACTAATTATAAATACTCTAATATGATATATAACACTCTCAAATTATAAAGAATGTTATAATGCCACCATAAAAATATATGGATTTGTCCCTTTGATGAAAATACATGTAATCAGTCACAAGTGAGTGTCACAAAAACAATGAAGAAACACAATGTTTATGAAAGGCACTTTGTGTTTCTATGTATGCATTGGGAGAGACAGAATTTACAGATAACAGTATGAGAAAATGTGAACTTTATTTCTCTGAAGCCCAAGGTTTTTGCCTAATAAAAAACTTAGAAGTTTTTGTGAGCACAAGAAAAAAAAAAAATAATGAAGGACAGCAGAGTGCTATAATATATACAAAAGTGCATATAAAGTGCACAGCAAAGGGTCTATACCAAAAATAATTACTTTATTTTACCTTTTTCATTAGTAAGCTGATATCCTATACTTTCACACAATACTTAGATTCAAATAGAAGTAATATTTTAAACATTTTTTTCTGATTTGAATAATACATAGTGTTACATTCAGTTACACACTTCATTTGAAACAACCAAGAGAATATAGCTCTTTAATTTTTTTTAATAACTGATCACATCTCCCTCATCTATTGTGTAACAGAAAATTAAACTTGCCAATAAACAATACATTAATCTTTTCAGGGTTGAGCTACCTCCATTGCATTTTAAAATGTGGTAGACAATATCTTATTATAATAAAGTAGGATTATCTAATCTGTTAGATATATAACAAAGTACATAATGTATTTTTTTTTCTACAGTAAGAAAGTCATCAAATATGCCTCAGTACAGGAAGAAAAGAATTTACGAGTGATGCCATAAAAATGGTGGCGTGAGGTGAGCCTCTGGAAATCTCCCCTGGAATTTACAACAAATTTAACAACTATAACAACACAAAGGACTCCCTGCACAGCACACAGGCAAGACTAAGAGGCTCACTACTGAAATCACCTAAAGGTGGGCAAACTGTGCTAGTGGGGGAGGAGGGAAGGGAGAAGCACGGAGACCACGCAGGCACAGGATGCAGACCAAGCTCACTGCTTCAAGCTCCCTGCATCCCAGAACTACCACAGCTGTGGGAGAGGGAAAAACTCAGAATGCTAGTGCTCCGCTTATGGCCCACAGGGCTGAGGGGACAGCATATAACACAGCTGAACCCAACGCTCATGGCAGAGACCTCGGAGCAAAGACTGAAGAAGAAGGCTGAAAACAGTGGTTTAACCCCTCACTACCCAGCAGATAACAGAAGCCTGAGACTAGCTGGCCGCTCCCTACCCTCCCAGAGCTCATGCCGCCCCTGCCTGCCCAGTGCCAGAAGCAGAACAGTAGTAGTGTCAGAGTAAAAAAAAAAAAAAAAAAAAAAAAAACACACAGAATATTTGCAATGGGGTCCACAGACACGGACTCGCAGCCCAACTAGTTCCGAAAAAGGGGAGGGATCCACGGAAGCAGGATTGACTGGGGTGGTGGTCACTGCCATTGTTCTGGGCCACCTCTCACAACTCACCCCGCCCCTGTCACCAACTATCCTGGTGGATCCCTGCAGGAATAAACAGAGCTGCTGAACCACACAGGCTCTGAATCTGGTACAAGAAGAGCTTTGGAATTTCAGAAGCTCTCCACATACCCCCCCAGAGGTGGCTCCGTATGATCCAGGCAAACTGTTCACAGAGGAGAAGCCAGCCGTACAGGGAATCCTCCCATTGTGTGAGAAGATCGAATCGTGCTGAGAAAATATAACACTACAGTATGAGAGAGAATAAAAGGCTACAGTTGGAGAGAAAAATAAAACATTCTACCAGCATCTACTGGAAACCAAAGAAAGACCTCTTTCTATCAACCTGTTGCAGAACCCACTCCTGTAGATGTCTGGGAAGAGAAATAATAAATCATTAATTGCCATGAATAAACAAGGCAACAAGACAGCTCAGAAAGAAAATGAAAAGTCTCCAGATTTTTCAGCAGAAATTCTATAAGCCAGGAGGGAGTGGAACCAAATATTCAAACTATTGAAAGAGAAATTATGAGCCAAGAATGATATATCCAGCAAAGATATCCTTTAGACCTGAAGGAAGAATAAAGACCTTTCCAGACATAAAAAAGCTGAGGGAATTTTCTAACACATGACCTGCACTACAGGAAATACTAAAGGAAGCTATTCAACCACCATCAATAGGGCTAATTTGTGGCAACCAAAACATAAAAGAGGGGAGAATGGAGAAAGTAAACTGGAATGTGGGAATGGAGAAAGTAAGCATAATGAAAAAAATGAAATACACTAAATAGGAAAATTTATTTTACATAAACTTAATAGTCACCACTCAAAAAAACAAAACAAAAAAAATCTAGAGCTGAAATACATAATGTAATAAAAGAAAAACCAGAGGGGAAAATCATAGAATACCACCACACAGAAATAATAGACAATAACAAAAAGGCAAAGAAACAGTGGAGACACAGACTTACCAGAAAACTAAAGATAGAATGATAGGAAATTCTCAAATATCAATAATCACCCTAAATGTAAATGGACTGAACTCACCAATAAAAAGGCACAGAGTAGCAAATTGGATCAAAACACTAAACTCAAGCATATGCTGCCTCCGAGAGACGTATCTCAGGTACAAGGACAAATACAGACTCAAAGTAAAAGGGTGGAAATTGATACTCCAAGCAAATGGTATCCAGAGAAAATTGGGTATAGCCATACTGATATCAGATAAGACAGACCAGGATAAAACAGGTAACAAGAGACAAAGATGGACATTTTATAATGGTAAAGGGGTCTATACAACAAGAAGACATAAGAGTCATCAATATCTATACCCCCAATCAGGGAGCACAGAAATATACCCAGGAACTACTAACAAAACTAAAGGGAGAAATTGACCAAAACATAATTATACTAGGGGACCTAAATACATCATTGACAGCTATGGATAGATCATCCAAACAGAAAATAAATAATGAAATAGCAGCCCTAAATGACACATTGGATAAAATGGGCATAATTGAAATTTATAGAGCACTTCATCCTAAACCATCACACTATATACATTTTTTTCTAGTGTACATGGAACATTTTCAAGGATACACCATATATTGGGACATAAAACAAGCCTCAGCAAATTTAAGAAGATTGAACTCATACCAGGAATATTCTCTAATCAAAAGGCTTTGAAATTGGATATCAACTGCAAAAAGAAAGCAGGAAAAACCGCAAATACGTGGAGATTAAGCAACATACTTTTAAAGAATGACTGGGTCAAAGAAGAAATAAGAGGAGCAATCAAAAGATACATAGAAACAAATGAGAATGAAAATATATCCTACCAAATTTTTTGGGATGTGGCAAAAGCAGTTTTAAGAGGGCAATTTATATCATTACTGGCCTATCTCAGGAAACAAGAAAAATCCCAGATAAATAACCTCATATTACACCTTAAAGAACGAGGAAAAGAAGAACAAATGAAACCCAAGTTCAGCAGAAGAAAGGAAATAATAAAAATCAGAGCAGAACTAAGTAAAATAGAGAACAAAAAGACAATAAAAAAAATTAATGTGACTAAGAACTGGTTCTTTGAAAAGATTAATATAATGGACAAACCCTTGGCTATACTCACTAAGAGTAAAAGAGAAAAGACACTAACAAAATCAGAAATGAAAGAGGGGACGTTATCACAGATGCCACAGAAATACAAAGGATCATCCAAGAATAGTATGAAGGACTATAAGCCACCAAATTCAATAACCTAGAAAAAATGGACAAGTTCTTAGAAACATAACCTTTCTAGGCTGAATCATGAAGAATTGGAAAATCTAAATAGACTAATTACCAGTAAGGAAATTGAATCAGTCATCTGAAACCTTCCCAAAAGCAAAATTCCCGACCAGATGGCTTCACTAGCAAATTCTACCAAACCTTCAAAGAGGATATAATACCTATCCTGCTCAAACTCTTCTGAAAAATTGAAGAAGAGACAGTACTCCCTAACTCATTTTATGAGGCCAACACGACTCTGATACCAAAACCTGGTAAGGATAACACACAAAAAAGAAAACTACAAACCAATATCTCTGATGAATACAGATGCAAAAATCCTAAACAAAATTCTAGCAAATCAAATACAACAATACATTAAAAAGATTATTCATCACGACCAAGTGGGGTTCATCCCAGGGGCACAAGGATGGTTCAACATCTGCAAATCCATCAATGTGATATATCACATAAACAAAATAAAGGACAAAAATCATATGATTGTATCAATTGATGAAGAACAAGCATTTGACAAGATACAACATCCATTTATGATTAAAATACTTAATCCAATAGGTATAGAAGGAAAATACCTTAACAAAAAAGGCCACATATGAGAAACCCTCAGCTAATGTCATAATTAACGGCGAAAAATTGACGACCTTTGCTTTACGTTCAGGAACATGACACGCTGTACCCTATCACCTCTGATTTTCAACATAGTGTTGGAATTCCTCGCCAGAGCAATCAGGCAAGAGAGAGATAAAAGGCATCCAAATTGGGAATGAAGACATTAAATTGTCACTCTTTGCAGATGACATGATACTGTATATAGAAAACCCTAAAGACTCCACCATAAAGCTATTAGAAACAATCAATGAATACAGTAAACTTGCCAGCTACAAAATCAACGCACAAAAGTCCATTGCATTCCTATATACTAACAATGAAATCTCAGAAAAAGAAATTTTAAAAAAGAAAAAAAATTCCTTTTGCAATTGCAACAAAAATAATAAAATACTTAGGAATAAGCTTAACCAAGGATGTGAAAGACCTATATACTGAAAATTATTATAAGACATTTTTTAAAGAAATTGAAGAAGACACAAAGAAATGGAAAGACATTCTGTGCTCATGCATTGGAAGAATCAACATAGTAAAAAAGGCAGTATTACCCTAAGCAATATACAGATTTAATGCCATCACCATCAAAATACCAATGGATTTTTTAAAGAAATAGAACAAAAAAATCATCAGATTTGTTTGGAACCACAAAAGACCCTGAATAGCCAAAGCAATCCTAAGAAAAAAGAACAATGCTGGAGGTATCACACTCCCTGACTTTAGCCAGTACCACAGGGCAAAAATAATCAAACACATAGACAATGGAATAGAATTGAGAACCCAGAAATAAACCCACATGAATATGGAGAGAGAATTTTGGACAAAGAAGCCAAAAATATACAATGGAGAAGACAGTTTCTTCAATAAATGGTGCTGGCAGAATTGGATAGCCACATGTAAAAGAATGAAACTGGACTGCTATCTGTCACAATGTACCAAAATTAAATCAAAATGCATCAAAGACTTAAGCATAAGACCTGAAACAATAAACTGCATAGAAGAAAACATAGGTACTAAACTTATGGTCCTTGGGTTCAAAGAGCATTTTATGAATTTGACTCCAAAGGCAAGGGAAGTAAAAGCTAAAATAAATGAATGGGACTATACCAAACTTAAAAGCTTCTGCACAACAAAAGAAACAATCAACAAAATAAAGAGGCAACCAACTGAATGGGAGAAGATTTTTTGCAAAACAATGCCTCCAATAAGGGGCTCATATCCAAAATATGCAAGGAACTCATACAACTCAACAACAAAAAATCAAACAACCCAAATGAAAAAATGGGCAGAGGACCTGAAGAGACATTTCTCCAAAGAGGACATACAAATGACAAATAGACATATGAAAAAATGCTCAGCATCACTAATCATCAGAGAAATGCAAATAAAAACCACAATGAGATATCACCTCACCCCAGTTAGAATGGCTATCATCAACCAGACAAATAGTAACAAGTGTTGGAGAGGCTGTGGAGAAAAAGGAATCCTAACACACTGTTAGTGGGAATGCAGATGGGTGCAGTCCCTATGGAAGGCAGTGTGGGTTCCTCAAAAAATTACAAATAGAATTACCGTATAACCCAGCAATCCCTCTCCTGGGTATCTACGCCCAAAAATCTGAAAACATTTATACATAAAGACAAGTGTCCTCCAATATTCATTGCAGCTTTATGTATGGTGGCCAGACATGGAAACAACCAAAATGTCCTTCGATACATGAATGGATAAAGAAGTTGTGGAATATATACACAATAGAATACTATTTGGCGTTAAGAAAAGATGAAATAGGACCATTTGTGACAACATGGATGGATCTTGAGATTATAATGCTAAGCGAAATAAGACAGAAAAAAAGTAGAGAACCATGTGATTTCACTGATATGTAGTATATAAACCAAAAACAACAAAAGAACAACACTAACAACTGAAAGAACAAAAACTCATAGACCTAGACAATAGTTTAGGGGTTACCAGAGGATAAGGGGGTAAGGGGGAGTGGGGCTTTAGAAGAGGGTAAATGGGGTCTAATATATGGTGATGGAAAGAGACCTGATCCCAGGTGGTGAACACACAATGTGAGATATAGATGATGTAATACAGAATTGTACACCTGAAATTTATGTAACTTTACTAACAACTGTCACCCCAATAAACTTTAATTTAAAAAGAAAAAAGAAAAGAATTTACAAGACCACTGTATGTCTTTTTCTCAATTTCTTGCTCATTAAGCACCCTTCTGATAAAACCTTTATTTTCCAAAGATCCAAATACTGAGAAAGGAGTATGCTAAAGGATATAAGCTAGTTAAAATGTGTAGGTCCATTCATAAATGTGTTAATATCCATTTAATTTTTTAATCACAATCATAATTTTTACTAACATGAATCAATCCATAAATCCTAAAAGAGTTGAACATTCAAGTATATAAATTTGAAAGTGATGGCCTCATGTCAATGTTAGTGCCATGAGAGTGACTTGAGGGAAAAACATTTCAACCCTCCACCAAACACCAATTTTTAATGTGGACAAATTACATTTCCTGACCCATTGGGGACAAAGTTATGTAAATGAGCTTCAAGTATTCTATTTCCACCTTGCAAAATCTACAAACCCTTCACTCGAGGAAAGCCCTGAATCCACTGTCACAGACCATTGCTCCACCTCCTTCCCCTTCTGGGATCAGAGAGGACATATTTTTGAAATGTACAGATTATTCTTATTTCGTCGGATCTAGGGGGGTGGATGGGTGAGGGGAATCTATCTTCTTCACACTCTCTTCCTCAGACTTTGTCTTTAGAACCAAAACACTTAGATAAAAGCAAATTTATTATGATTGGTCAGGAGAGACTTGTTACATTACATAGAGTTATTAAGAATTAAAACTCTACCTGTCTGTATAATGCATGTACTGATGGCTGCTCTACTTATGATATGCTCAAACTATGAGTCAGAAGTCAATACAGACAAGCCCAATTCCAGGTCTTGATCTCCACATGGAATTATAGTAAATCTAAACAAAGATTTGATTTGTTTATATCATTTCCTTTCTTCACCGGTTAAAAGGTACTACAAGATAGCAGGATATTTTCCCTTTTGCTGACCAATTCTTCTTCTCCACCCTTCAATCAATATTGCTTGGTTTAATTTATATAAAGATCTTTTCTTATTAGATTCCATAACATGTATAAAGTTATATGTATTTTAAATATATGTAGAGTCAGAAACTAAAATTAAGTGTTCAAGAAACTGAAGCATTTCTTACAGTAGATTTTAGCTGAAAAAGTAGCTATACAAATTCTATTTTGGGGACAAAAGAATAGTATCTTAAATTCTTGGAGATAGAAACTAAATTGAATATGCTGGATAGCTGATCAAAATTTTGGGAGACTAATACATGAGGTTTATTAAAATACCTGCACTTCTTTTAAATTAAGTAAGCATGCTCATTCGTTTAAATGCCACAATATTATTTTCACAAGTTTTTAAGTTGTTGTTTATTTATATTTTCATTTTTTAAGGATTATAGTATCTATGAATCCAAAATATTTTAATAAAATTAATACAATAAAATCTAACTATAATTTACTTCACAGCATGTTATCCTTTAGGATTTCTATTTATAACCTATCTCAAAGAATTTTCTTTGCTTCTAGAATTTATCTAAGTACAGTTTGAATTTGTCTCACACACAAGTGGAGTATTTCAAAGTCACCAAGTTATGAATGAATTAATAAATGAACCAATGTATCAACCATAAAAGTAAAGAGAAAAGAAATGCAATAACAACTAATAATCCAGCTCAAATGTTCATTAGAAATAAAATAATTATTGGCTCTGAGTTGAATCTAGACACATTTTAAAATTTGACAATTTTATTAGGACATTAAAGCAATCATTTACTGTAAATAAAATTTTATACATGTCTATAATAAGTTTCTTAATTCCAATGCAGATATTGTATGTATGCATGTCTGTTGGACAACCTTCAGATATGCATTAGCTAATTATTTCATAGCCTGGGCAGTACTTTTCTGGACAAATCAGGATGATCATTATGTATCAACCTAGAAATAACACAGATAAAAATCTGATGGAATTATGCAGTCAGAACTGTATGAAGGCATAGAAATTGAAATCACCTTTTCTATCCTGAGAGAACATGGACATTTGATTTGATAGTTAATAAAATATATTTTCATAATAAAGAGGGAAGCATGAAGCCAAAATAATGATTATATTTGCAAAGCTGAAAAAGTATTACTATATTATATTGAAGTTTGAAAATCCACATTAAAGACTTTATTTTTTATATTTTATTTATTTTTCCTAATAATTTGATAATTTCAGGATACAAGTATAATTTCATTATAATATATCATATATATGCATATATATGCATATTAATGTGTATGTATGTATATATGAACATATATGTTTTATTTAGAATAATTTTTATTTTTACCTTTTTGAGTTTTCTCTCTACTTCTCTTTCTTTTTTCCAACCAAGCACTGCCCTTCACCTGTGGTTCTCTAAGTTAACAACTTTTTATGAATATGTCCAACTTTTTTAATGCTTATGTATTCATATTAACATAATTTAGAGACATACACTCACATGTGAACATACATGTTTTTTGTTTTCTGTATCTTGTTTTTCTCTCACTCACTAATATCTCTAAAAAAATCATGCAAAACAACATGTACAGTATTAGTATAATTTTTGTGTCTGTAATACATTTCCCGGGGCATCAATGCCAGGAAGAGGATTTCCCATGACATGCAGCTGTGAAAATCAGCAGGAATTTCAGCAGCTGCTGAAAATCACCAGAGAGACAAAGGGCTGCAGGAGACTAAGGCACTGTAGGTCTTAAGGGGCTTGCACATAGACTCACTGGCTTATAGATTCACTCACTCTAAGCTCCAGCAAAGGGACAGCAGCTTGAAAAGTGCCAGGGGCATATGGAGAGGCACTAAATTGACAAACCTAAGAGTGAGGGGCTGAAAGGGAAAGAGGTCAGGGCAGCTCTCTCTGTGGACCAAAGTGCTTGGAGGTGCCATTTTTCCTCCTCCGACCCAGCCAGCAGGTGCATGCAGGTACCAAATGTGTGTTCTCCATTAACTTGGCTAACACTGTTGGCCCTGCCCTGGTGATTCCGAGACCCCGCCCCCACCCAACTCATATGTCTGGCTAGGACTCCTTCCAGCATCTTTTCCACACAAGCAGGCCACTTCAGCTTATGCAGCAAACTTTCCTAAAATCTCACAAACCCTAATAGCAGCAGGAATAAGCAGCCTCAAGCCCAGCACAAGCACTGATCAATCTCAACTTGCAATGTAACTCCTATCAGGTAGCCCCAAACATGGCATAACCTGTGGCCAGTATTGGCTTAGAACCTAGCTTCAACTAAGTGAGTCACAAAGTGGTGGCTGGCCTCAGCTCATGTTGTGGCACCCACAAAAGCGTCACATGCCCAGCACTATTGGAAAGTGGACTTCATTTGCAGCATAGTCTCTTCCAAGCACCCCCAAGCCTAGCACAGGTGACATTCAATTTCAGATCACTTTATAGCTCCCACAAGGCAACCCAAAGCCAGGAACAAACAGCAGATGAATTTTTCCTGCAACAGAGCTACTCTGAAGAGGCTCCAGGAACAACATATATGGTGTCATGCTTCAGACCATTCCAGAGAACAACTCAAACAGCTCCACAAATGACACACACAGAGGGCACACTCAGCTGGCACCAGAAACCAACTAAAGCAACTCTTGCTACATGGGGTCAGCCTCAACACAACAGCTTATCTATTATAGTCGCAGTCAACCCTCCCAGTTTCTCAGGCTGAGGCTCAATCTGACCCACTGACATGCCAACAGCAATCAAGGCTCACCTACAAGAGGAGGGCATTTACAACTCACCCAAGAGACACCTCTGGAGTTCCCAGCTCAGCTGAACAGGGAGACTGAACCACTGGGCTTCACAGGACACCTACTACGAAAAGCCACTCTGACAAGACTAAATGATGTAGTATATGTCTCTTAATCAATGGAAATAAGCACAGGGATTCTGTCAAAATAAGGAGACAAAGAAACATGTCCCAAATGAAAGAACAGGACAAAACTCCAGAAAACAAAATAAATGAAATGGAGGCAATTTACTAGACCCGGAGTTCAAAACTCTGCTTATAAGGATGCTCAATGAATTTAGGAAAATAGATGAAGTCAGTGAGAACCTCCACAGAGATAGAAACCATAAAAAAAAAAGTCAGAAATGAAAGAATACAATAACTGAAATGAAGAATGTATTAAACATAGGGTATCAACAGCAGATTAAATGAAACAGAAGATCAAATTAGGAATCTGGAAGACTAGGAGACAACACCCAATCAGAACAGAAAAAAAAAAGGCTAGTTTAAAGGACCTCTGGGACAACATCAAGCATACCAACATTTGTATCATGGGGGTACAAGAAGGAGAAGAGAGACAGTAAGGGACTGAAAACTTATTTGAAAAATAACGACTGAAAACTTTTCTAATTTGGCAAAGGAAATAGACATACAAGTCCAGGAAGTGAGAGAGTACATAACAAGATGAATCCAAAGAGGCCCACATCAAGAAACATCATAATTAAGATGCTAAAGCTTAAAGACAAATAGAGAATCTTAAAAGTAGCAACAGAAAGCAGTTAGTTACCTACAAGGGAGCTCCCATTACCAGCTGATTTCTCAACAGAAACTTTATAGGACATAAGGCATTGACATGAAATATTCAAAGTGATGAAAAGTAAACAGCTAATCCAAGATTACTATACTCAGCAAGGCTGTTATTTATAAGTGAAGAACAAGAGTTTCCCAGTACACACTACCCAAAGCAATTTATAGATTCAATGCAATCCCTATCAAAATACCAAAGGCATTTTTCACAGAAGTGGAACAAAAAATCCTAAAATTTATATGAAACCACAAAAGACCCTGGATAGCTAAAACAATCTTGAAAAAGAACAAAGTGGGATGTATCACACTACCTGATACCAAACTATAATACAGGGCTATAATAATCAAAACATCATGATACTGGCATAAAAAAGATACATATGTCAGCAGAACAGAGGACTCAGAAATAAATTCATACCTATATAGTCAATCTATGACAGAGGAGGCAAAACTATACATAGTGCTAAAGACAGTCTCATCAATAAAGGGTGTTGGCAAAACTGTAAAGGCACATGCACAGTAATGACTGGATCACTGTCTTATATTATATAAAAGAATAAACTCAAAAAGGATTAATGACCAAAAGTAAGACCAGAAACCATAAAACACCTAAAAGAAAACATAGGCAGTAAACTCTTACTCTTAGTAATATTTTTTTGGGGTCATTTCTTCTCAGGCAAGGAAAACAAAAAACATAAACAAGTGGGACCATATTAAACTAAAGAGATATTACATAGCAAAGGAAACCATCAACAAAACAAAAAGACAACCTAGTGAATGGGAGAAGATATTAGCCAATGATATTAAGTGGTTAACATAAAAAAATGTATAAGGAACTAATACAACTAAACACCAAAAAAATCCAATATGATTTTTAAAAATGGGTAGAGGATCTGAATAGGCATTTCTCCAAAAAGGACATACAGATGTCCAACAGAGATATGAAAAGATGCTCAACATCACTAAACATCAATGCAAATTAAAACCACAATGAAATAATTACATCATAGGAATGGTGGCAGCGAGGTGGTCTTCTTGAGTTCTCCTCCAGAACTTACCACAAATTGAATATCTATAACCCATCAAAGGACTCTCTGCTCATCACACAGAACAGCTGAGACTCCTAAGAGGATTACTTGAAGGTGGGAAAACTGGGCGAGCAGGGGAACAGGAAAAGGAGCGGAGAATCAGCCCATATCCGTGGCTGCGGAGATGCAGGGAGACCCAGGACAGAACAGAGATCACAAGAGCCAGGGGATGGGCTCTGTCCCACAGCTGATCTCTCCTGCCGAGAGAGCAGCATAGCCAGCATTTGAGGCAGCAACCTCAGTTGAGACCGCCAGATGGGCACTAGGTAGGACAAAGGAAGTAAACACCATACCTGGGCCTCTCCCCCCACTCTCCCAATCCTACCCCTGCCCTTCCAGACTCAATGGGTTCCTGAACTGAGGAGTAGTATCAGATTACAGAGGAGCCCTATGGCTCAGGATCTCGGAAGACCCTGCTTGCAGCTCTGACCCAGGGAAGAGGTTGGGAAGAATGACACTGCTGATCTGGGAGAGAGAAGACTCCTCCATCCTCAGCCCCCACCTTTTCTGGCCTGCCTAGGACAGGGCAATTACAACTGCTGAGACACACCCAAGGGTCAGCAGCGGGTGTCACATGCAGCTCTGGGCTTTCAGCATCTCAGAAATCTCCTGCCCTACAAACATACACACACACACACACACACACACACACACACGGAAGAAGTGCCCTAAGACTCAGGAGACCTGTGGATAGGGCTGGCTTTATTACTCTCAGTGCACATATGTGCAGGCAAGAGCAGAAACTGCACTGACTTTTTAAAAACTACCATCCAGACCCCATAGCCCCACTCATCTAGAACTGCAGTCCCAGGGTCACTCTGAGCACCAGGTGGCCGGCTCTGCCTGCACAAGATGCAAAAGACTCTTTGGTACAGCAGAGGACAACCTGGAGATTAGTTGGTGGGCTTAAGCCAAGACTGGCGCTGCTTTTTTCGTTTTGTTTTGTTTTTCTATTTTTGATATTTTCACCTGTGTTGAGTGTGGCTTATTGGTTGTTTTTATTGTGAGTGTATTTGATTTTCTCTTTGTTGTTGTTGTTGTATTGCTTGGTGATTTGTTTTGTTCTGAAATTTCCCTACACCAGGACCCAGCTCAAGAGGCACAAGATTCAAAACACCCAGAGGCCGACTCCAGACCAAACTGGGTTTGACCTACAAGTGACACATCCAGAGGGAATTCTCTATAGGCACAGGAGCCCATACGGGCCAAGCCTCATTTGAGCTGTCAACCCTCACAACAGCAGAACATCCACTGTAGGCAGAGCCAAGTCTCACAACTAGTCAGCTTAAGAATCAATCCCACCTACTGACAAGCCAAAAGCAATTAAAGATCAACTTTAACAGGACAGTATACACAACACAAGGGTCACCTTTGGAGCACACACACAGGAGAATACGGAAGTGGTGCAAGTCAAATATAAAGGACACATACTACATAAGATAACCCAGCAAAAAACAAGAATCCTAGGGGATCTACCTAATACATCAAAACAAACACAGAGAGTCAGCCAGAATGGGGAAACAAAGAAACATGTCCCAAATAAAAGAAGAAAAGAAACCTCCAGAATTGGAACCAAATGAAACAGAGGTAACCAACCTCTCAGAGACAGAGTTCAGAACACTGATGATAAGAATGTTTAAGAGCTTAGTGATGACATAAAAAAGGATAGAGAAATCATAATGAACAACCAGTTAGAACTAAAGAATACAATAATGGAAATAAAGAACTCACTTGAAGGAATTACCAGCAGGTAAGATGAGGCAGAAGATCGAATCAGCAACTTAGAAGACAAGTTAGCAGAGATTGCCCAAATGGAACAACAAAAAGAAAAAATAATAAAAAACAATGAAAATGGTTTGAGAGACCTCTAGGATAACATGAAATGCAACAACATGTGCATCATAAGTGAAAACAGGAACAACATGTGCACAGAATGTGAAAACAGGAAGCCAGGGATTGAGAACATATTGAAGTAATAATGACTGAAAACTTCCCTAACCTGGTGAAGGACACCAACATACAAGGGCAGGAAGTGCAGAGAGTTCCAAACAGGATAAACCCAAATAGGTCCGCAACAAGACACATTATAGTTAAAATGGCAAAGGTTAAAGACAAAGAGAGAATCCTAAAAGCAGCAAGAGAAAGACAGTGGGTTACATACAAGGGAATTCCTATAAGACTATCAATGACTTTCCTACAGAAACATTGAAGTCCAGGAGAGAGTGGCAGGAGGTACTCAAAATGATGGAAAACAAAAGCCTACAACCTAGATTGCTTTATCCAGCAAGGCTATCATTTAAAATTGAAGGAGAGATAAAGAGCTTCCCAGAATAGAATAAGCTAAAGGAATGTATTACCACCAAGCCAGCATTGCAGAAGAAAGATGAAAACAATCTAACTACAAATTTAAAAAAAAAAAAAAGAATGGCAATAACTATATACCTATCAATACTCACTTTAAATGTAAATGGATTAAATGCTCCAATCAAAAGACATAGGGTGGATGAGTGGATAAGAAAGCAAGACCCTTGTATATGCTTTATGCAAGAGACTCACCTCAGATCAAAAGACACACACAGGCTGAAAGTGAACGGTTGGAGTAAGATATTTCATGCAAATGGAAATGAGAAAAAAGCTGGAGTTGCAGTACTTATATCTGACAAGATAGACTTTAAAATGAAAGTATATTAAAAGACAAACATGGGCACTATATAATAATAAAGGGATCGATCTGACAAGAGGACATAACTCTAGTAAACATTTATGTTTACTAGAAAGATATTTACTAGAACCTAAATAGGAGCACCTAAATATATAAAACAGATACTGACTGACATAAAGACAGAGATCAACAGTAACACTATCATAGTAGGGGACTTCAACACACCTCTGAAAACAAGGGACAAGTCTTCCAGACAGAAAATCAATATGGAAACAGCGACCTTAAATGACACATTGGACCATACACCATGATCAACTGGGATTCATTCTTGGTATGCAAGGGTGGTTCAACATCCACAAATCAAATAATGTGATGCACCACATTGACAAAATGAAAAATAAAAATCATATGATCATATCAATTGATGCAGAAAATGCATTTGACAAAATCCAGCAGCTATTTATGATAAAAACTCTTAAGAAAGTGGGAATAAGTGGACCATATCTCAACATATTAAAGGCCATACATGATAAACCCACAGCTAATATCATACTCAACGAGGAAAAGCCAAAACCATTCCTTTTAAGATCAGGCACAAGGCAAGTTTGCCTACTTTCTCCAAATCAAAATAATGCTGGAAGTTCTAGCCATAGCAATCAGACAAAAAAAAAAGAAAGAAAAAAGAAAGAAAGAAAGAAAGAAAGAAAGAAAGAAAGAAAGAAAGAAAGAAAGAAAGAAAGAAAGAAACAGCATCCAAATGCGTAAGGAGGAAATAAAATTGTCATTATAAGCAGATGACATGGTACTATATATAGAGTACCCTAAAGACTCCACCAAAAAATTATTAGAACTTATAAATGAATTTAATAAAGTAGCAGGCTACAAAATAACATTCAGAAATCAATTGCATTTGTATATACCAATAACAAAATATCAGAAGGGGAAATTAAGAAAATCCCATTTATAATTGCTTCAAACACTATAAAGTACCTGGGAATAAATTTAACCAAAGAAGTGAAAGATCTGTACTCAGAAAATTATAAGACAATGAAGAGAGAAACTAAAGAGGATACAAATATATGGAAACACATACCACGCTCAGGGACAGGAAGAATTAATATACTTAAAATGTCCATACTGCCTAAGGCAATACACAGATTCAACACAATTCCTATCAAACTACCAAGGACATTTTTCACAGAAATAGAACATATAATCCAAAAATTTATATGGAACCATAAAAGACCCTGGATAGCCTCAACAATCTTGAGAAATAAGAACAAAGTGGCAGGTATAACAATACCTGACATCAAGTTATAGTACAAGGCTACAGTAATCAAAACAGCATGGTACTGGCATTAAAAAAACAAAACAAAAAAAAAAACACACACACACAAAAAAACACAATGATCAATGGAAGAGAGTAGAGAGCCCAGAAATAAATCCGTGCCTATACAGCCATTTAATCTTCGGCAATGGAAGCAAGAATTTACGGTGGGATAAAGACAGTCTATTCAATAAATGGTGCTGGAAAACCTGGACAGAAACATGCAAAAACATGAAGCTGGACCACCTCCTCACACCATATACAAGAATAAATTTGAAATGGATTAAAGATTTAAATGTAAGATCTGAAACCATAAAACTCTTAGAAGAAAGTACTGGAAGAAACTTTACAGGCATTCCCGGAGTAAGATTTTTACTGATATATCCCCTCGGCCAAGGGAAGTAAGAAAAAAAATAAAAATGTGGGATTGCATCAAACTAAAAAGCTTTTTTTTTTTTTTTTTTTTTTCACAGCAAAGGAAACCGTCAATAAAACAAAAAGGGGTCATACTGAATGGGAGAAGATATTTGCCAATGATCTATCTGATAAGGGGTTAATATCCAAAATTTATAAAAAAAACTCACTCAACTCAGCTCCAAAAAAACAAACAACCCAATTCAAAAATGGGCAGAGGACATGAAGAGATATTTTTATAAAGAGGATATGCAGATGGCAGACATACGAAAAAATGTTCAACCTCACTAATCATTAGAAAAATGCAAATAAAAACCACAATGAGATACCACCTCACCCCAATCAAAATGGCTATCATCAATAAATCAACAAACAACAAGTGTTGGAGAGGATGTGGAGAAAAGGGAATGCTCGTGCACTGTTGATGGGATTGCAAATTGGTGCCGACACTATGGAAAACAGTATGGAAGTATCTCTAAAAACTGAAAATGGAACTACCGTATGACCCAGCGATTCCACTCCTAGGTATCTATCCAGAGAAATCCAAAACTCTAATTCAAAATAATGTATGCACCCCTATGTTTATTGCAGCACTATACACAATAGCCAAGACATGGAAATAACCGAAATGCCCATCAATAGACGACTGGATTAAGAAACTGTGGTACATTTATACAGTGGAGTATTACGCAGACATAAAGAATGAAATCTTACTATTTGCAACAATGGACCTAGAGAACATTATACTAAGTGAAATAAGTCAGACAGAGAAAGACAAATACCATTTGGTCTCACTTTAATGTGAAATCTAAAGAAAAGAATAAATGAATGAACTAATCAGATACAGTCTCAGAGATATAGAGGAGAAACTGAGGGTTGCTAGATGGGAGGGGTGTGGGGATAAGGAGGAAGGTGAAGGGATTAGAAAGCACAATCGGTAACCACAAGATTGCCACAGGGATACGAAAGTCAATTTGGGGAATGTGATAATGTTGTAAAGATTTTGTAGGGTATCCGATGGACACTTGTCCCATTAGGGAGACCACCTCAGGGATGATATAGATGCGTGATCACTGCACTGTACACCTGAAGCTAAATGGATAGTCAATATGAATGTCAACTACAATTATATATATATTTACAAGAAGTGGAGTTTAGCCTTAGGAATAGAGACAGTGGAACTGTAATAGCTGTGTGCGATGTCAGAGGGGTAGTAGATGGGGGGAGAGGGGCTATCACTGTGTGAGGGATATAAATAATAAATGTCTATTACATTGTTTTGTATAACTGAAACTTAAAAAATAAATAAATGAAATAAAATAAAATAAACATACTTTATAATTAGAAAAAGTTTAAAATAGGAAGGGTTTTTTTCTTTACTATTATATCTTATTTTTAATGCCTACTTAACATTAGATTAATAAATTAAGGCTGCCGTATCACAAAAACAAACAAACAAAAAACCCACAATGAGACATGACCTCATACCTCAGGATGGCTATGAACAAACAAGTGTTGGTGAGGATGTGGAGAAAAGGGAACTCTCTTGCACTTTTCCTAGGATTGTAAATTGGTGCAACCACTATGGAAAACATTATGGAGAGTCCTCAAAAAATTAAAAATAGAACTACCTTATGCCTCAGCAATCCCATTTTTGGGTGTTTAACCAAAGAAATCCAAAACACTAATTCAAAAAGACAAATGAACCATTATGTTCACTGCAGCATTATCTACAATAGCCAAGACATGAAAGCAATATAAGTACCCATTGATAGATGACTGGATAAAGAACATGTGGTACACATATATAATCAAATATTACTTAGCAATAAAAAAATGAAATCTTGCCATTTGTGACAACATAAATGTTACTGGAGGGTATTATGCTAAATGAAATAAGTCAGAAAAAGACAAATACCATATGATTTCACTTATATGTGATATCAACAAAACAAAGGAATAAACAAAACAGAAACAAACTCATAGTTACAGGGAACATTTTGGTGGTTGACAGATGGGAAGATGTTTGAGGGAATAGGTCAAAAAGGTGAAGGGATTAAGAAGTAAAAATGGGAGGTTATAAAAACAGTCACAGGGATGTAAAGTACAGCATAGGGAACATAGTCACTAACATTGTGATAATTATATATGGTGTCACATGGATTAACACGATTTATCTGGGTTATCACTTCATAAAGTATATAAATGTCTAATCACTATGTTGTACACCTGAAACTAATATAATCTTGTACATCAACTGTAATTGAAATAAATAAATTGATTACTAAACAGTAAAATATATACTCAGGATTATTTTACCACCTTTTCTAAGATTGCAAATTAGAGTGTGCTTTCTGTATCATATCACTTTTTGTTTTATTTCTATTTATTGTTCTGATTATTTTTCTAAATAAGAAATGCATGCAAAAGTAAATATATCCATGAATCCAACTTTTACTTTGTGTGTGTGTGTGTGTGTGTGTGAATCATTCTCTTTTTATTGCTTTCAAAATGATCTTAGTTTCACATCTGCTTCCTTTTGGTATACAAAAGTTATCTGGAAATATATTTATTAATTTTGCAAGTTGTGTTGATACTTTGGATGGATTTGCATTTGGATCAGAAAACACTGCCTATAAAATAAGTAGTTTGGGGAGTTTGGATTATTTCATGATTTTTATTTCTGTCTCTCAGCACACAATTAATTGTGACTTTTTTTTTACTACATGTTCAAATAAATGTGACATGGAATATATCAATAGGTATTATTCAATCTTTCAATACTCTTAAACTGTCTATAAATACATGTTTAGCAAATTATCTTTGTATTTCTATTTATTTTTATTTTGCATATCTGATGTTTTTTGCAAAAGGAGCCTTCTTTTTTTTTAATCAATTATTACATAGCATCTCAGTTTTAACATTAATTACAACTTATGTGCTATAAATATTATAATTTGCTTCATTTTCTTGCATTTACTTGTAAATCTTTAACTTTCTCTTTTATTTTCAAGTTTTATTAATTGCAAAATAAATAGTTATTTTGGTTTTAATACTTTTCTTTTAATGAGCTATTACTGTTCTTGCTTTCCTTTCCAGATTTTAGTATTGCTTTAAGAATTCAGATGACTGCCTCATTTTTCTTTTCCTTATTAGAATATTTTTTTAATCTTGTCACATTATGTGGCATTCTCTTTAGAATTCAGTTATTCTAAGGAATTCTCCTTAGAATTCAGTTATTCTACAATAATATGTCCAGCCATTTTCTATCTTTAAACTCAGGAAGATTTTTCAATAGAAAGAATCAATTCTCTTCCAGCTCATAAAATATGTCTTCCATTATTCATTTCATTACTAACACTGTCTCCTTCTGGAACTTCTATTATATATTTACATGTGGAGCCTACATTGAAGACCTCTTTATTTGCTTTAGGATTTTCATCTTTTTCTATCATTGTTCGTATTATGAAAGAATTCTTGTTGTGTCATGCAGTCCACTTAAAGAGGATGCAAAACAAACTGAAAAATGTCCTTGGATGATCACAATAGGTCCAGAAAATCTATAAACTGCAGTTTAATGCCAATATATACTTTCAAGTATGTTAAAAAATAAGAAAACTCTGAACCACATATTATATTTATTAAAAAAGCATTAGGGAAGATGGTTGTACTTTACTTCTTTCAGGTGGCCTGCCTAGTAAAATGAGTAATGGAACAATAAAAATAAATATAAAGAGGAAGTGTGAAAACACATCAGAAACCATAGAGATTCCTATAAAAATCTGTGCTCTAAAGTTTAACGGGAAACCTCACATTTTTGTTCACTATAGTTAACTAGTCTACTAAATGTAGACTATTAAGAGAAAAGTAGTAAATCTTACATTATATAATTAAATAATAGGCAAATATAATTATATGAAAACTATGAAGGGAATGCAAATATTTATCATATAAGCGAAGCAAAAAATGTGCATTCTAAGCTTGATTTGTGAGATATTAATAATTTGTCAGCTGAATTGGAAATTTATATATTATATACGAGCATATATGTATATATATGTACATGTATACATATATGTATATATGTTATATATTTATAGAGAATTTTTGAAAAGTGTATACTTCAAATATTAAGCTCTGTATAGTTGTCATATAGTTATCTTCTGTACAGTCAACCAAAACTTTCCATTGATTTAATTAAAATATTCACAATAATTTAAGACTAAATACTTTAATCGAATTGCTAACTTAATTTGACAGAAAATTTATAATATAAACATAAAATTGAGAATTTTTTTCTTTTATGAAAAATATTAATGTGGAGTTTCACTCTGGAGTAATCATTTTGTCATGTTTTCACTGAATTATTTTTTACTAATTCAGAAATATTTGACAGCATATGACAAAACTAATGTGGGATCATTTAAATAATCTGGCTGATGGTATTTTTAAAGTCTGAGTCAGTTTTTTATTGATGTGAATCTCATTCAACTCATAATTAGATTTTATTCTCAAATGTTCCAGTGAATCTTGCAAATCAATTGATTATTCATCAATCTAAAAATACATCTTAATTGTTTTTTCCAGTAATGATTTAATTATTTACTTTTGAAAAGCATAAATATACCTGACTACGTAATATTTCTGGGTACTTCAAATTCTTTTGTGTTACTTCTTCCATGATCATAGATAGTATCCATGAATTTATGTGTATATGTATATGTATGTATACGTGTATATATTTAATGAACATTTAAAAACCTACAAATGTATATATTTATACAGAACTATATGCACATGCCTGTGATTTGTACTTCTTAATCCCTTTACCTTTCTCTGTCAGCCCTCCAACCCATTCACCAATAATACATTTGATAAGGGGCTAATATCCAAAATCTATAAGAAACGCATACCACTTAACACCAAAAAAACCCCAACAATCCAATTAACAAATGGCAGGGGATCTGAATACACATTTCTCTGAAGATGACGTACGAATGTCCGATAGACATATGAAAAGATGCTCAACGTCTCTAATCAGAGAAATGCAAGTAAAAACCACAATGAGGTATCATCTCACACCTGTCAAAATGTACATCGTCAACAAATCAACAATAAGTGCTGGTGCAGATATGGAGAAAAGGGAACCCTTGTGTACTGTTGGTGGGATTGTAAACTGGTGCGGACACTATGGAAAACAGTATGGAGTTTCCTCAAAAAATTAAAAATAGACTTACCTTATGACCCAGCAATTCTACTCCTGGGTATTTATCTAAAGAAATCCAAAACACTAATTTGAAAAGCTGTATGCACCCCTGTGTTCACTGCAGTGCTGTTTACAACAACCAAGATTTGGTAAGAACCAAAATGCCCATTAATAGATGATTCGATAAAGAAATTGTGATATATATATATATATATATATATATATATATATATATATACACACACACACACACACACACACACACACACACACACACACATATCGGAGTATTATTCTGCCATAAATCCTAGTGATTAAATGTTGAAAGACACAGTGAGTTATTATACTTTATCCTTTTAGATACAAGGTTGCTCCAGTGATACTGGGTTACAAATAATGCTCTACATTCATCATATTCAAATTTTCCTTTACAGTGCTGCTGCTTATAGGCTGGTCTGTCTACTGGGAATCAATTCATTCTCCTTCATGTGAGGGAATCCACACTGTCTTTCAAGAATTCAAACTTCCTCCATGAAACTATAACTGCATTTGTTTTATTTTTGTATACAATAAACTTGACATGCAGCTTAAACTAGTTGAGATTTGAGTATATACTACTTTATATAGTTCCTTTTGTCTTCCCAACATGGTTAAAAGATGGAAAAATTTATTTTATTTCTGCAACATTATTGGACACATAGTATGTAAGCCAAACTCTTTTGAGCATTATGCATAAAACAAGTATTTCTACTCCAGAAAAAAATTCCATTTTCTATTCCAGAATACTATAAGAACAACATAGGAATATTCGTATAGGAAAGGTCACACATCAGAATCTGGGAGGGAAAAAGTTAAAGATGATCTTGAAATTATGGGGGGGGAAATAACATGCGAAGAAAAATGCATCAAGTTTCTTGAATTCATTTTGAAAGAATCTAGTGTAAAGTTTTACTACATAAAATACGTAGGGCTAGTAGTAGTATTTTAAAATTAATTTAAAACTCAAGGAATTTAAAGTGTTATCTTGCTGTTTTGTTTGCCACTGGATATGTCACTACCTATAGGCAAAAAGCTGAAAAGGTAAATATCCATGTCTAATATAAAATAGAAATCCATTTTATATTACCTCTAACAATATTAATAAACTTCTAAAGGTTAATAAAAAATAATTTTAATACTGCCTAAATTTAATACTCTCTAAAAGTATATTTCCAGTTAATTCAACCAGGTCTTCTTTCTTTACAAAAAGGTATAAATGCATTTCTACCTTCTGATAGACTCATGCTAAAAGACTGAAATAAGAATTACATGTTTTTAGACGGCCTTATATGTGTAATCCATTACATAGTTCTGTGAAAATATCTCACATTTATTTATTCATTTCATGAATTGATGAAAGGTAACACAGAATAATAGTTATGCCTTGAAAGTTAAAGGAAAAAAGGACAGCTAGTCAGAATTCAGTAGGGGAAAACAAGGATTTTAAAATAGAAATTTAAAGATTGCATGAGCTGAAACAAAAAAATAAATGCAATGTCCCTGGAACTTAACCTATTTCATGCTTAAAACATCTTAACTATTCATATACTTATTTTCCATTTTAGGTAAATTCAGATTTATGTTATTGGATTATTAAATGGAGTCATCATTCTCTTTCAAATCATACTGCTGGCAGAAGTTCACCAATAGCATATACATTAATTAATGTCTTCATTTTATTTTAATGTGTCTTTCAAAGTCACTCACTTCCCTAGACTGGAGTTGAAATTAAATAATTATCTCCATAAATTTAAATTGGTGGCAAAATGAAACTTAAAACAGATTAATAAATGATTCACAGGTGAGCATTTTCCTTTAAGTCTACTTATGGTAAATACCTAAAAGATTAAATGCCTGAAAGGAAACAAATTAGAAGAATGTAACAAGGGAATTAAAAAAGCTCTTTGAAATATGGCATTAATAGACAAAATAAACAAAAAATGATCATGTCATATATTTCCTGGACCATGGAAAGCACTTCCTAACTGATCTTCTAAAACCTATTATTGCCTTTTAAAATCACTTCATGTACTAATTTTAATGCAAATTTAGTGGTGCCATTCTCCTGTTTAAAAATCATTCATAGGCTTTGCTCTTGGGATACATTCCAAAATCCTGAATGTGGCTGGTACAGCCCTGATGATCTAGGCTCTGTCTTATTCCTCACTATGCTTCCTTCAGTTACTAGTATCTGTTGTCATGATTACTCAACTTCTTCCTGTCTTACGGCCTTCACAAAGGGTATCTTTCTGTTCTAAACTTTCCTACCATCCTCTTGCTCTTCTGACTATGTAGAACATTTATTTCTTAGCTCCAGCTTAAACCTCCGTCTCAGAGGAAGTTCCCTGGATTCATCAGACTTCATTAGCACCCTGGTCACAGGCCCTCAAGTCATGCTGCATTTTTTTCTCTAAAGCAATATTGTCTTTCTTGCTACAATCAATGCCCGTGTTTGTTTGTTTGTTTGTTTTCCCATGTTTTTTCTTTTTTTTTAATTAGCTTCAGGTGTACAAAGCAATGTAATAGTTAGACATTTCATCCCTCACAAAGTGATAACCCTCCTCCCCCAATCTACTTCCCCTCTGACATCGGATATAGCTGTTACAATTCCATTGACACTATTCCCTATGCTGTACTCCACATCCCCTGATTATACAATTAAATTATAGTTGACATTCAATATTGTTCAACTTCAGCTTCAGGTGTACAGCATAGTGGTCAGGCATCTACACCATCCATGACGTGGTCTCCCTAATAAGTGTCCATCTGACACCCTACAGGATCTTTACAACGTTATTGATTATATTCCCTAAACTTTCTTTCACATCCCCATGGCAATATTGTGAATACAATTTGTACTCTCTAATCCCCTCACCTTCTCCCTCATCCCCACCCTCCTCCCAACTAGCAACCATCAGTTTTTCCTCTATATCTCTGAGACTATTTCTGTTTAATTTGCTCATTTATTCAGTTGTTTAGATTCCACATATAAGTGAGATCATATGGTATTTGTCTTTCTCCGTCTGACCTATTTCACTTAGCATAATGTTCTCTAGGTCCATCCATATCATTGCAAATGGTAAGATTTCATTCTTCTTTATGGCTGAGTAATATTCTACTGTATAAATGTTTCTTAATCCAGTCATCTACTGCCTGTGTTATTTTTAAAATATTCTTTATTTGAAGATATTACTAATGACTGGTAGATGACTATATAAAGTTACCATTTTAAATATGATCCTTGGTTAAAACATATTATAAACATTACCAACAAATTTATAACTTCAACCAGGACACAATCCCTTTACTCTGTGGCTGACTAGTACTTTGCATTAATTAGCAAGCAGAGTTCTGAACCAATTCAGTCTCTATAACTTCTAGTAGCCATTGGCAGTTGGTGGAATGTTTCCCCACATCTCCAATTTTTTTGTGGTAATTTCTCAGTGTCCTATCTCATGTGATCAGATCTCTTTGTCTCTCTGTTTCTCTGTCTCTTTATCTATCTATCTATCATCCTTATCATCGTCATCATCTAGCTATACCAAGCAACCATCAATGAGTAGCTAGCAACTTTCATCAACTAAGCTTTATCTTATTTATCTTGCCTTTGATATTGGCCCTCACTTCATCCCTGACAGCTAATTTATGGGATCAAGTTCCATTGGTCTGTGTCTTCTCTGGCTCTTCTCATAATACCTGTCCGAATCAATGTTCACTTGAACTCAGCCTAGCAGAGGGTGAGGTCCCGATAATTTATAGGAAATACCCAGATGAACAAAGAGATGGCATTCTCAAAAAGGACAGACTGGTTTAAGGATAAGACAGAGGGGTACATAAGGTACAAGGGAAATTAGAAATGTGATGTGGGAGCCCAAACTTGAATATTTACACTGTAACTGAAGGAAATGACATAGAGAGATGAAAATAAGGTTCACATGTTCATTGACTGAGACTAAAGACGTGAAAGATTTAAAAATTATCTGCAGTTTATTCTCAATGGCAATTTTATTGTCAAAATCCCAAAAGGAATACGGGTACCCCCCACTATCTGAGAGTAGAGCATTCCTATGAAACATTTTGTAAGCCAAAATGGCATAAAGTGAAGTGTATCCCCATTTTTGGAAAGTTTGTGTTATGCCACTTCACTTTTATGAAAGACCTATTTTCGTAAGGCAATGGCTCTTTTCATAAAAATGAAAATCCTGTTCAGATTTCTTTTGATTAGCAAAAGCAGATACTAATTAGATCTTTCATAAAAGTGAAGTGGCAGAACGTAAACTTCAGGAAAGTGGGGGATACCTGTATAAGGCAGAAATATTTGAGAAGAGTAAAATGGTCACTGAATAGATAATGCAGATATTATTAGGTTGATGCAAAAGTAATTGAAGTTTTTACAATTATTTTTAACCTTTTAAACCGCAATTGCTTTTGCACCAATCTAATATAAATATAGAAAATGTGTTCAAGCTCACTAATGAGAAATGCACACTAACATAGAAATGAGAGGTTCCAGATCAAGATGGCAACGTAAGAGGATCCTAAACTCACCTCTGCCAATAAACACACTGAATCTACAACTACATGTGGAATAATATCCTTTGGGGGAAAAAAAACTAAAAACTGGCTGAGCGACTCCTATGTATTGGGAGAATGAGGAAAGGCCCACATCAAATTGCTAGGAGAGGTTGGGACACAATCTCGTCATAAACCCCTCCCCTGGTGCAGCAAACCACAATTTTGAGGAAACTAGAAACAGAGATTCTCCCTGAGGAGAAAACATATAAACCCTAATCATGCACCCCCAGCTTTTAAGACCTGTACTTGAGAGACAAGCCCCGAAACATTTAGCTTTGAAAACCAACAGAAGCACAGGACTATGGCGGTCTGAGAAATGGCTCTTAAAGGGGTCCTGTGCTGGGATTCAGCCACTCCAGTGTGGAAGTGTCTGATCGAGGGGGTGCCCAGACTCTGAGTGGGAGAGGCTCATATGCTTGTATTGGAGCATCAGCCTGAGGGCTTTGCATCTGATTTGACACACATTTAGGGGACTGCTTGGTGCTCTCCTGGGATGAAGACTGGCAGGGGCCATCTTTGCATTCTCCTTGTGCCTTGCTCCAGTGAGTAGAAGTCAGCTTTTTTTTTTTTTAACTCTAGTGTTTTTTTTTTGGTTTGTTTGTTTGTTTTTTCTCTTTCTCCTTGGGTGCTATCTCTAACTCTCACTTTGCCACACTCCCACTGGAGGGCACCATCTTCATGTTCTCTCTCTGCTATGCTTCAGAGTGCCAGCACCTCCTGGTGGGGAGCTTTTACACACATCTATTGCCCCACTGTGGGAGGCTGCAGCCACAGGACACCTCTACATTGTGTGGTTCTGGAGGCAAGTAGGGCTTAGGTTCCTGGGTCTCACTGGCCTATAAATAATGGAGAAAACATTCTTAAATGGTTACCACCTCCAGGCCACAGCAAGAGGCCCAAGAGCTCAGTCTTTATGTGAAAGAAGCTTATAGCTGATCATCATAGCTACAACCTGAGGGGCAAAATTCTAATTAAACATACATCTAAGTGTTGACTATAATAATTTCCAGAGACCTCAGAAGGCAGGCTTCTTCACAGCTCTCCTCTACCATGCACTAAAACTACAGTACTTCACAGGGAGTAGGGGTTACATGTGTCTGATACACTATTTTTGTTTTTACTTCTGGTGTCCTGATCTTGTGGCCACCATCCAGGGAATGCCCCTTGATCACATGGCTCTGGTGGCCAGGAACTTGTGTTCCTGGGTGTCATTGCACAGAGAACAGACTGAATTTACAGACCTAGTATTTCTGTGAAAGAGGCCTATTTTCTTTTCTTGGAATTTCATCCTAAAGAAAGCTAGAGAAAGACTTCAGGTTTGGCATATCTTGACCTAAGCGTATGCTCTCAGAATACATAGGCCTGTGTACTCCATCTTTGCAATTCCCTTGGCCTTTCCGGAGCTTGCTAATGTCTTTCAAACAGGACCTTATACACTGGAGTCCCAATTTTCGCACCCAGAGGATACCTATAGATAGATCACCTGGCACTGGTACTAAGTGGGTCTTATGCTTATGGTCTCATGAGATTGCATACTTTAAAAACTACTGCATCAAAGTCTGGACCCTAGAGTTTGGCTTGCAATCAGCTTGAATTTAGTGTTGACTGAGATCCTCCCCCTTGGGACACTGAATGGTGTTGGCACACCCTCAATTACTGGGAGCTATTAAAAATAAAATTGACTGCTAGGACAATCACAAATGTTTGAAAGGCAACCAAGAGCTAGGGTAGGTGTGAAAAATAAGGTACAAACCTACAGGAGGCCACTCCTTCAAGACTGGGAGTGATGGCTGTTTGATCTTATGAATGGGATCCAACAGAGAGAGTCAAGCAAAATAAAAAGAGTATGTTTCAAATGAAAGAACAAATTAAATATCAGAAATAAATCTAAATGAATAGAGATAATTAATTTACCTATTAAAGAGTTCAAAATAATAGTCCTAATGATACTTACCAAACTCAGGAGAATGAATGAACAAAGTAGGAACTTCAACAAAAAGATGGAAAATATAAGAAAGTACCAAGGGAAGTCACAGAGCTAAAGAATACAATAACTACACTGAAAAATACACTCAAGTTCCAACATCAGACTAGATGAAGCAGAAGGATCAGTGAAATAAATTCTCCAGTGAAAGTATACATAATGGTTTAATCGATGAAAACAAACAAACAAACAAAACCAAGATCCATTTATATGTTGCCTATAAGAGTTTCACTTCAACTGTAAGAACACACTTGCAGACTAAAAGTGAAAGAATTGAAAGATATTCCATAAAATTAGAAACTAAAGGAAAGCTGGGTAGTTATATTTACAGCAGAAAAAATAGACTTTAAAACAAAGACTGTAATAAGAGACTAAGAAGGTCATTACATAGTGATAAAGAGGTCAATCCAACAAAAGATAACACATTTGTAAATATTTATGCACCCAAAATAGGAACACATACATACAGCAAATATTAACAGACCTACAGGGAGAAATAGACAACAATACAATACTCTACTTATATCAGTGGATTGATCATTCAGACAAAAAATCAATACAGAAACGTAGTACTTAAACGACACATTAGACCAGAGAAACAGATATATACAGAACATTACAAAATATATAGAATATACATTCAAACCCACAGAATATACATTCTTCTCAAATGCAATGAAACATTCAGCAGGATAGACCATATGTTAAGCCACAAAATAAATCTTAATTAATTTAAAAAGATTGAAATAATATCAAGCATCTTTTCCAACCACAATTGTATGAAACTAGAAATCAAGTCTAACAAGAAAAATGGAAAATTCACAAATATGAGGAGGTTAAACAACATGCTTCTGAATGTCCAATAGATCAAAGGAGAATCAAAAGAGAAATTAAAAATACCTTTAGATAAATCAAAATGGAAATACAACTTACCAAAATTTATGGGAGGCAACAAAAGCAGTTCTAAGAATGAGTTCACAGCAATAAATGTCTACCTCAAGAAACAAGAAAAATCCCAAGCAATCTAATTTTACACCTAAAGGAACTTAAAAAAAAAAAAAAAAAAAGAAAAACAGAAGGAAGAAAATAATGAAGACCAGAAAAGGAACAGATGAAATAGAGAATGAAACTATCAATGAAACTAAGAGCTGGTTCTTTGAAGTGATAAACAAAATGAACAAACCTTTAGCTAGACTCATCTAGAAAAAATAAAAAAAGAGACAATACTAAAATAAAATCAGAAAAGAAGGAGATGTTACAACTGATGCCATAGAAATACAAAGGATCATAAGAGACTACTATGGACAATTACATGCCAATAAATTTGAAATGGATATATTCCTAGAAACATACAACCAAACAAAACTGAATCATGAATAGGAAATCTGAACAGACTGATGACTAGTAAGGATTTTGATCAGTAATCTAAGCACTCTCAGTAAACAAAAGTTCAGGACAAGACTGTTTCACTGGTGAATTTTACCAAACTTTCAAAAAAATTGATACCAATCCTTCATAAACTATTTTAATAAACACAGAGAGAACACTTCCAAACACATTTTATGAGGCTAGCATTAACTTGATATCAAAACCAGACAAAGACACCCTCCCTTCACAAAAAAAAAAAATATAGACAATAGCCTTGATGAAAAATAGGTGCAAAAATCCTTGATAAAATATTACCAAACCAAATTCAATAATACATTATAAGGATTATAGACCATGATCAAGTGGGATTCATTCCAGGGATGCAAGATGAATCAACATCAACAAATCAATCAATGTGATACTAATAATAAAATGAAGTATAAAAGTCATGTGATCATCTCAATAGAGGCAGAAAAGCATCTGACAAAATTATATTATGATAAAAGCTCTCAACAAAGTGGAAATGTGCCCCAACATAATAAAGGTCATATGTAAGCCCACAGCTAAATTATATTCAATAGTAAAAAGTTGAAAGGTTTTCTTCTAAGATCACAAACAAGACACAGATGCCCTCTATCACTATTTTTGTTCAATGTGGTATTAGAAGGCCTAGACAAAGAAACTAGGCAAGATAAATAAATAAGGATTCATATTGGCAAACATAAAATAAATTATCACTATTTACAAATGAGATTATATTAGATATAAAAAACCTTGATAACACCACCAAAAAACTGTAACTGTAAACAACAAATTCAGTAAAGTTGCAGACATGAAATCAATATGTAAAAATCTGTTACATTTCTATATACTAGTAATCATCTCAAAGAGAAATAAAGAAAGCAATCTATTTACAATTGCATCAAAAATAATAACATAATGGGTTTTCAAGAAGGTGAAAGATCTGTACACTAAAAATTATAAGACACTGATTGAAAGAAATTGAAGGAGGTATAAATAAATGGAAAGATAGTCTGTGCTCATGGAGTGGAAGAATTAATACTGTTAAAATATCCATTCTCTCCAAAGCCATCTATAGATTCAATGTAATCCTTACCAATATTCCAATGGCATTTTTTACTGAAATAGAACAAATAATTCTAAAATTTGTAAAGAACAATAAAAAACACAGAATAGCCAAAGAAATCTTGAAAAGGAAAAAAGCTGGAGGACTCATGTTCCCTGATAGCAAACAGATCACAAAATTGTAGACATTAAAACAGTATGGCATTGGCATAAAAATAGATCAATGAGGCAGAACAGAGCTTAGAAATAAACCCACACATATATAGTCAATTAATGTATGATAAACAAACCAAGAATATACAATGGGAAAAGGACAGACTCTTTCATAAATGGTGTTGGGAAATATGGACATTCAGTAGCAAAAGATGAAACTTGACCACTATCATACAGCACACACAAAATTAACTCAAAATTAATTAAAGACCTGAATGTAAGACCTTAAACCATAAAACTCCTGGAAGGATACATAAGCAGCAAACCCCCCTTGACATTGGTCTTGGCAATGATTTTTTGGGTCTGACACTAAAAGCAAAGGCAATAAAAGTAAAAATAAATAAATAGGATTATATCAAGCTAAAGTGTTTCTCCATAGCAAAGGAAACCATCAACATAATGAAAAGGAAGCCTACTTAATGGGAGAAAATATTTGCTAATCATATATGTGCTAAAGAGGTCAATATGTATATATATAAAGCCCGTACAACTCAATAGCAAAAAAAAAAAAAAAAAAAAAAAATCTGATTAAAAAGTGGGCAGAGGATCTGAAGAGACATTTCCAAAGAAATATAGATGACTAACAGATACATGAAAAGATGCTTAACATCACTAATTATTAGGGAAATACACCTCAAAACCATCATTAAGATATCATCTTACACCTGTTAGAATGGCTATTATGAAAAAGACAAGAAATAAGTGTTGGAGACACTGGGGATAAAAAGGGAATCCTTGTGCATTGTTGGTGAAATGTAAATAGTTCAGCCACTATGGAAGACAGTATTAAGTTTTCTGAAAAAATTAAAAACAGACCTACTATATAATCCAGCAATTTCACTTCTGGGTATTTATTCACAGAAAATGAAAATACTAATTTGTATATATGCATGCATCTCTATGTTTGCTATAGCATTTAAAATTGTCATAACATGAAAACAACCTAAGTGTCCACTGACAAATGAATGGATAAAGAATATGTGATGGAATAGTATATTCTTCAGCCATAAAAAATAATTAAATCTTGTCACTTGCAACAATATGGGTGGAACTTGAGGGTATAATTCCAAGCTAAATAAGTTAGACAAAGAAAGACTAATACTGTATGATCTCACTTATATGCACAATCTAAAAAAACAAACAAAAATGGTGTTCATAGACATAGAGAACAGAATATTAGAGGTAGGGGTAGAAGCATGGGTGAAATGGGTGAAGGAGTCAAAAGGTACAAAGTTGCTAAGAGAGTGAATGTTAAAAGTTCTCATCACACACAAAAAAAATTATAACTGTGTGGTGACAGATGTTCACTAGACTCCTGATAATTTTACAATATATACAAATATCAAATCATTTCATTGACACCTGAAACTAACATAATTATATGTTAATTTATATTTCAATTATGGCTCAGAAAAAATGAGATGTCATTATCACAGCATTGGAAAAATTAACTGATGTTTTCAATGCTGATGAAGGTATTCTCACACTCTGCTGATCATACTCTAAATTGGCCCATAGCCACTTTTGATGGATACTTACTGATTTTATATCAATTAAAATTCAATAAACAGCCACTTTGGATTTTACCCATTTTGATTCTCAGTATCAATTCTAGTATTAATAAAATACACAAATTTGCAAAGAGACATGTAAAAATTATTGTTTTTAATTGCTTAAATTTGGATTCTATGTACCAGTCAGTGGTAAATATTTAAAACATTATATAGATCTTGATATAGACTATGAGGAACAGATATCTAAGAAAGACAATCCATTGTTCAATTTGACTTGCCTGGGACACTATTGCTTTATACCTGCTGTGTTGACAGTCTGTTCAATTCAGAATCTTCCAATTATTTCATTGTTAATGTATTATTAACAGCTTTGTTAAAATAATCTGAAATGGGTTTGGTAGATCTCCATACATTCAAATTTCACTAGAGTCTCACCTAGTATTGTGTAAAAGCATGTTACATGAATAGTGTTTTTACTTTAACATGAGATAATACATAATTTAAATGACCAGCAATAAATAACCCATCTTTCTCAGTCCTATCCAGACCAGTCTAACATCTTCCTTTCAGGGAAGTATATAAAGCTGAAAAACAGACTGCTTGCCAAAAAGATGATAGAGATAACTACACATTTATGTCTCAATTGGTGATGGAAGAAGCACTCATGCTACTGTCTATGCCAGACACAGAGTGTATCAACTGATTTTGTTCTGGTGAAGGTCACGACCTTTAAGATGAACAAAGCCACCAGATCACCAGATGGCAGGGCCAGTGGGAAATATAGCAATATAATTAAAATATATGGGAGGTAAGTCTAAGAAATAAAAGCTGAGTAGTCCTTCCAGAGAGTAGTTTAAAGTGGTTTCATCACTTAAGCACAATGTTAAACTACAAATATTTATTATAGTATTTTGTATATTTATTTTTCAATAAACTTTTTCATCAGCAATGAGCTCAAAAATGAATACATATGTTAAGTGGAAAATAGGTACTAAATTATTGATTTTAAGATTTCAAGAGCAATGATGTGAGGCTTGCTCAAAAACATGTAACTTAATATTTTTTATTTGCCATGGAGTGATTTGAGAAGACTCATGTTTTTACAGCATCAAAATTTAGTTAGTCAGACAGAGAAAGACAGACGCAATAAGATTTCACTTACATGATGTGGAATCTAAAGAACAAAGTAAGCAAACAAAACAGAAACAAACTCATAAAAACGTTTTTGTTAAACATTTAAAAAGTCATAGCTGATATGACTTAAGTCTTATTTTTTTCTAAAAAAAAACAAAAAAACACATATTGTTGAATATAGGTAGTCCAAAAGGTGGCAAAAGACAAGATCCAAGAAAATATTTAGACTAGTATACAGAGGGTGCCAAAAAAATTATATATACATTTTAAGAAAGGAAAAAACTGTATTGATATATACTGATAGCAAAAGAGTAATACAAGTCACATTTGACTTCTGCGATTACAAGAGGTGCTCAAAGTGGTTACCATCAGCGTCCAGACACTTCTGATTACAGCGAACTATTGCTTGAGCAACATTGACCAAAGTGTTAAGATCTCTTAAAATGTGTATACATTTTTTGGCACCCCCAGTATTCATACGTTCCTATGTGAAACAAAGGAATATGAAAACTTTCCATTTACCTGCCTTTTCTTAGAGTACATGAGGTAATTCAGTAACTCTAGAGTTATTTCTCAGTAAAAAAATATGTTCTGCAAATAATAGTCCAATAAAGATGTTGGCAATATCAAATTTATTAATCCTAAATAGAAATTTGAAGACCGTAGTAAATTTTATAAAATAATTCAAATTAGAGCGTATTTTAAAAAATATTTTTCATAGAAATAAATTTTAATAGAAAAATGATTATTCGTAGAAATATCTGTGACATGGTATTCAAAATATATATGGAAGGAATGGTTAAATTGCATGAAAATGTATCAAAAAGTATTCTGGTTATATATTCTTGCTTATTCAGAAAATTAACATACACTTTTATTTGAATATTGCTGAGTATATAGCATATTTTATTTTTAAGGAAATATTTATGTTTTCTGAAAATATATTTTGAATAAAGCTACAAGTTCATTGATATAGTAAAATTAATTTTTTGGTCAATACATACTTACATTATTTAACATTACTTTAACATTCTCTTATTTGCTCAGTGTTTTTGTTTGGTTGTCATCCCATGAATAAAATGTAATACTAAGTGAAATAAGCATGTTGTACAGTTTGAGTGGTGTGAAAACATGTATAAAAACAAGAAAACTCTTAAAAATAACATGTTTCTATATTTTGTATGTATTCTAAATATATTATCTCTGTACATAAAGACATATGCAAATGCAAATACACAAGAAAATACACATCTAAATGTTAATGGTAGTTAGTTACCTCTGCAGAAGTGTCTGTGGCTGAAGATGGTTGTTTTATGCAGTTTCATATTTAAGGCTGATTGGCTAAGTCACTGGAATTCAGGAAAGATCTAGCCTAGAGAAAACTATTTCAGACTCATCAATGAGCACTAAGGCATGATTAAAGTCAGGTGAAGGGGTGAAAATGAGCAGAGAATACTTATAAAAAGAAAATGTTTACTGTAAAAAAAAGATGGAAAGCAAAGATTGGGCAAATACTTAAGTGTGTGGTAGAGAATAGAGTTGTTTTGAGGATTAAAGAGATGGGGGCATAAGTGCTAAATCCAAAGACAATACCACTATTCTTAGAGAATAAGAGTCATATCCAGTTCATGCCTGTATTCTCAGTGTCAACTGTACTAGGTGAAAAATAAATGTTTGTTGAAAGAGTAAATGGATTTAAAAAAATATCAGAGAAAAATTAAGGGAAGAGAAGTTTAGAGGGGAGAATAAACAACAATATACGAGGTGTGATCAAACAATATCGTGAATGTTTAAAAAAAATATTGTAATAAAAGACACATTGCCATTAATTGCCATCAAAATACTCCCCCTCGTTTCCAAAACACTTATCTCATCATTTTTGCCACTTGCTGAAGCAGTTCTGGAAGTCCTGAATCATTTTGACTTTGGGGAAGAGCCAGAAGTCACATGGTGCCAGATCCGGTGAATAAAGTGGATGAGGACACACTGTAATGTTTTTATTTGACAGAAATTGCCATACCAGAAGCGGTGTGCAACAGAAAGTCTTTCACAAAATACAATGAATGCTGCTGCCCAGCGCCATCCAACGGAAAGGCAGGGATCTTCAATAAGGGAAGTGGCATGTTGAACCTTAGTAACAACATGTGACAAGTTTCAACTTGTTCAGTGCAGTCAGTCGGATGTGAGCTACAGTTGAGAGAAGGTGTGTTTTAAAGTGTGCCGTAAAGCACAGATCATGAAAAACACTTTAACATGAAATGGGCAAACAGTATCATCCTCCATCATGGCAACGTTCTGTGTCATACATCCCTTCTGGTATGGCAATTTCTGTCAAATAAAAACAGTACAATGTGTCCTCACCCACTTTATTCACCGGATCTGGCATCAAGGGACTTCTGGCTCTTCCTCAAAGTCAAAATGGCCATGAAAGTCAACGTTTAGAATTGATTTAGGGCATCGAGGCAGCCACAACAGTGCAACTAAAGACATGAAGGAGAACTTCCAGAACTGCTTCACAAAGTGGCAAAAATGATAGGATAAGTGTGTTCAAAGTGAGGGGCAGTGTTTTGAGGGGGATTAATGGCAACATGTCTTTTATTGTAATAACTTTTTTCATTTAAACATTCGCTATATTGTTTGATCATACCTCATATATGTACTAAGTTTTTAACCCTCTAGAGAGCATTGATGTTTTGTAAAATACTATAAATTTCTGAATCTCATAGAGTCAAATGCTTTACATACCGTGAAAATGTTATAGTAATTAGTAATCTGGCTATTTTATTGTCCTTCTGTAGGGTCTTTCCATATATGTACGTATATGTACATTTTTATCTCTTGACTAGACCAATAAGGAAAATTGTCTGAGTTACGGAAACAGTTTTTTGTAAATATACACATATATACATATATACACACACACACATATATACGTATGTATACACACACACATACACACACACAAACACAAGGTCTGGCAATTAAGTTAGTGAACTAGTTGCAACAATGTTGCTAACCTATTTTGATATGAAAGGGATTATTCATTATGCATTTGTACCAACTAGATAAACAGTTAACCAAATTTACTATTTGGAAGCACTGAAAAGGCTGCGTGAAAAAGTTAGACGACCTAAACTTTTCGTCAACAATTCATGGCTCTTGCATCACAACAATGCACCAGCTCACATGGCACTGTCTGTGAGGGAGTTTTTAACCCAGTAAACAAATAACTGTATTGGAACACACTCCCTACTCACCTGATCTGGCCCCCTAATGACTTCTATCTTTACCTGAAGATAAAGGAAATATTGAAAGGAAGACATTTTGATGACTTTCAGGACATCAAGGGTAATCCAATGACAGCTCTGATAGCTATTCCAGAAAAAGAGTTCTAAAATTGCTTTGAAGGGTGGACTGGGCACTGACGTCAGTGCATAGCTTCCCAAAGGAGTACTTCGAAGGTGACATTCAGCAATGAGTATGTATTTCGAGGATGAATTCGTGAACTTAATTGTCAGACCTCGTGTGTGTGTGTGTGTGTGTGTGTGTGTGTGTGTGTACACATATACACATATCGACAGAGACAGACAGAGATAGAGACAGTCAGAGACAAAAGATAGACTGAGGTTCTAAAATAAAGGTAAACTAAATTTTACCTGATTACTTTCATTATTCATCAGCCAAAGTGTAATTTAATCATCAGTTGCATAACCAGACCACAGATAACAAAAACATGATATAGTCTAGGGAAATTATCAGTTGGTGAAGAAGTTTAATTAATAGAAATTTCTCTAGTTGTACCCTGTTCACTACTAGGTTGACATCTGAAGGTTTTGTAATACATCTTAAGTAGTAAATACCCTTAAGTATAATACTAAAAGGTATCTAAATGTCAATGATAATTAACACTTTCATGCGCTTTTAACCAAGGGAATCATTAAGTTTGGGTTAAATTAAAACAAAACAAAACAACAAAAAACTTATGTATCAAATAATAGATTGATAATAAAGGAAATGTTTTAATACACAATGGATTTTTTAAAGATTATTTAGCTCAATGATTTAGAGGCAATATGTACATACATACACACACACATACATACATAAATAAAGCTTTTCTTAAAATATATCTCTTTACCCTCTCTCTTATTGTCTTAATACAAACATCTAGATAAGTCAGATCTTTCCAATTATTTAAATCAATACAACAAATGTTGAATGAGTTATCTAAATCTCCATTTCTATTATACTAAGCAGTAATTCCATCATATAATATAAACTTATGACTGTATTCATTTAACACAAATTAATTTTGGTTTCTGTCCATGACATTTAATACAAATTTTTGCCTTCATAATTTAATAAATATGTCCGTAAAACACAAAGCATTGCCAAATATCATCACCTCATTTACCACAACATCAAACCTTTCTCTTCTACCTTCATCTAAGCAAAAATGTTTTCAGAGAAACTATAACAGTTTTCTTTCTGCCTCTTTTTCTTACTTCCTCTACATTTGATCCAAAATATTACTCTTGATACTATTATTTATTTTTCCTAAGATTATGTTACTTAATTCATGTAAAACCAATACTATGATATGTAAGATTCAAATTTAAGTATTACTTTAAGAACATGGAGGAAGCATTTATGAAGTTCTGGCAGGAAGGAATGGTTTGTTACCTTTTGTGTGCAACTGGGTTCATTTAACTTTTATTCTCAGAGATTTTAGGTAAGTCATTTTTCTGTAGAATAGTTTGGGCCTTAGCTCCTTTTCTGAGGATGACATACTCCATGATAAATATTTTGAAGAATGTTCTCATTAGTCTTTCCTTTCACTGGTTTCATGCTTAGGCTTAGATCTGAAGGAAATCACAAGGCTTTTTCTTTGGTCTCAGGAAAATATGCCGTGGGTTATAGGTGAGAAACCCAGAAGTGCAAAGAAAGGATTCTCTCCCTTCTTTATTAGGAGACATAGAAGTATATATACATAAACCCATAACACACTATATTTAGTTTTTCTCCCGTACTTTCTCTCATCTATTTTTGAGGGTTCCCAGAAATATAAGAATGAAATAGGCAATTGTGATTTGTTGTGTTCTGTTGAAAGCTTGTCATACTGTTTTCAATCATATAGACTTTCCTTCAACTTTTACATACTCAGAAAATAAATTCATCTCACAGTCAGTCTCAGTGAAAACCGGTCTAACAGTTTAAATGTTTCTCTGGTTTGGGGGTGTTTATTGAAAAGCTAAAAGTGTATTGCTTTCTATTTTATTGATTATCTTTTTCATTTTTATAGCACTCAATATATCAGAGAATGGTTTGATTTTTCCATAACTGCTGATTAATTTATGTTTGACCTTCTCGAAGACTTATACCTTCTAAAATTACATAATGAATCAGGTTAATCCATTAGTGGATGAAACCAAAAGTGTTTTTACTAGCTTTTTTATTATGGACTCTTTTGTTGTATCTTTTCAAAAACAATAATAGTTACTAGTCATTATTTAATCTTACAATTGAATACGCTTTCTCTCTCAGAAATCTTTTAATAGTTTTGTGGAATAGGTTAAAGCAATTGTGATTAATTTCTTTATTTTTCAAATGATAAAACTGGTTGAGGAGTTCAGCTCCTGATTAAAAACCTGTATGTAATTTTTCACACCTGATATAATAAGTAATTACAAAGGCTTTCTCTGACAGGTTTAATGGAGGAAAGTAGCTCTCCCTGCACCAGCCTGGGTGCACAGCCAGTGCCCTGCCTTCTCTGAGGTTGGCTGCAGTCAAGATCTCAGGCCCCTCTGGCTGGCGGTCATGATCTTTGCGTACTT